>NW_027488623.1:607443-911165 GCF_050948215.1 Halictus rubicundus
AGGATAGGATAGAGGATAGAGGATAGGATACAATAGAGTATAGGATAGGATTGAGGATAGGATATTATAGAGGATAGGATAGGACAGAGGATAGGATAGGATAGAGGATAGGATAGGATAGAGGATAGGATAGGATAGAGGATAGGATAAGATAGAGGATCGGATACGATCAGATAGAATATAGAATAGGATAGAGGATAGGATAGGATAGAGGATAGGATAGGATAGAGGATAGGATAGGATAGAGGATAGTTTAGGATAGAGGATAGGATAGGATTGAGGATAGGATAGGATAGAGGATAGGATAGAGGACAGGATAGAGGATAGGATAGGGGATAGGATAGAGGATTGGATAGGATAGAGAATAGGATAGGATAGAGGATAGGATAGGATAGCGGATAGGATAGGATATAGGATTGGATAGGATGGAGTATAGGATAGGATAGAGGATAGGATAGGATAGAGGATAGGATAGGATAGGATAGAGGATAGGATAGGATGGAGGATAGGATAGGATAGAGGAGAGGATAGGATAGAGGATAGGATAGGATAGAGGATAGGATAGTATAGAGGATAGGATATTATAGAGGATAGGATAGGACAGAGGATAGGATAGGATAGAGGATAGGATAGGATAGAGGATAGGATGGGATAGAGCATAGGATAGGATGGAGGATAGGATAGGATAGAGGAGAGGATAGGATAGAGGATAGGATAGGATAGAGGACAGGATAGGATAGAGGATTGGAGTGTATAGAGGATAGGATATAGGATTAGATAGGATAGAGGATAGGATACGATAGTGGATAGGAGAGAGGATAGGATAGGATAGAGGATTGGATAGGAATGAGGATAGGATAGGATTGAGGATAGGATAAGATAGAGGATCGGATAGAATATAGAATAGGATAGAGGATAGGATAGTATAGAGGATAGGATAGGATAGAGGATAGGATAGGATAGAGGATAGGATAGGATAGAGGATAGGATATTATAGAGGATAGGATAGGATAGGATAGAGGATAGGATAGGATAGAGGACAGGATAGGATAGAGGATAGGATAGGATAGGATAGAGGATAGGATAGGATAGAGGATAGGATAGGATAGAGGATATGATAGGATAGAGGATAGGATAGGGTAGAGGGTAGGATAGGATAGAGGATAGGATAGGATAGATGATATTATAGGATAGAGGATAGGAGACGATAGAGGATAGGATAGGGGATTGTATAGAATAGAGGACGGGAGACGATAGAGGATAGGATAGGATAGAGGATAGGATAGGATAGGATAGAGGATAGGATAGGATAGAGGATAGGATAGGATAGAGGATGGGATGGGATAGAGGATAGGATAGGATAGGATAGAGGATAGGATAGGATAGAGGATAGGATAGGATAGAGGATATGATAGGATAGAGGATAGGATAGGATAGAGGGTAGGATAGGATAGAGGATAGGATAGGATAGCGGATAGGATAGGGTAGAGTATAGAATAGGATAGAGGATAGGATAGGATAGAGGATAGGATAGGATAGAGGATATGATAGGATAGAGGATAGGATAGGGTAGAGGGTAGGATAGGATAGAGGATAGGATAGGATAGAGGATAGGATCGGATAGAATATAGAATAGGATGGAGGATAGGATAGGATAGAGGATAGGATAGGATAGAGGATAGGGTAGGATAGAGGATAGGATAGGATAGAGGATATGACAGGATAGAGGATATAATAGGATAGAGGATAGGATAGAGGATAGGATAGGATAGAGGATAGGAGACGATAGAGGATATGATAGGGGATTGTACAGGATAGAGGACAGGAGACGATAGAGGATAGGATAGGATAGAGGATAGGATAGGATAGGATAGAGGATAGGATAGGATAGGATAGAGGATAGGATAGGATAGAGGATAGGATAGGATAGAGGATATGATAGGATAGAGGATAGGATAGGATAGAGGGTAGGATATGATAGAGGATAGGATAGGATAGCGGATAGGATAGGATCGGATAGAATATAGAATAGGATGGAGGATAGGATAGGATAGAGGATAGGATCGGATAGAATATAGAATAGGATGGAGGATAGGATAGGATAGAGGATAGGATAGGATAGAGGATAGGGTAGGATAGAGGATAGGATAGGATAGAGGATATGACAGGATAGAGGATATAATAGGATAGAGGATAGGATAGAGGATAGGATAGGATAGAGGATAGGAGACGATAGAGGATATGATAGGGGATTGTACAGGATAGAGGACAGGAGACGATAGAGGATAGGATAGGATAGAGGATAGGATAGGATAGGATAGAGGATAGGATAGGATAGGATAGAGGATAGGATAGGATAGAGGATAGGATAGGATAGAGGATATGATAGGATAGAGGATAGGATAGGATAGAGGGTAGGATAGGATAGAGGATAGGATAGGATAGCGGATAGGATAGGGTAGAGTATAGAATAGGATAGAGGATAGGATATGATAGAGGATAGGATAGGAATGAGGATAGGATAGGATAGAGGATAGGATAAGATAGAGGATCGGATACGATCGGATAGAATATAGAATAGGATAGAGGATAGGATAGGATAGAGGATAGGATAGGATAGAGGATAGGATAGGATAGAGGATAGGATAGGATAGAGGATAGGATAGGATAGAGGATAGGATAGGATAGAGGATAGGATAGGATAGAGGATAGGATAGGATAGAGGATAGGATAGAGGATAGAGGATAGGATACAATAGAGTATAGGATAGGATTGAGGATAGGATATTATAGAGGATAGGATAGGACAGAGGATAGGATAGGATAGAGGATAGGATAAGATAGAGGATAGGATAGGATAGAGGATAGGATAAGATAGAGGATCGGATACGATCAGATAGAATATAGAATAGGATAGAGGATAGGATAGTATAGAGGATAGGATATTATAGAGGATAGGATAGGACAGAGGATAGGATAGGATAGAGGATAGGATAGGATAGTGGATAGGATGGGATAGAGTATAGGATAGGATGGAGGATAGGATAGGATAGAGGAGAGGATAGGATAGAGGATAGGATAGGATAGAGGACAGGATAGGATAGAGGATTGGAGTGTATAGAGGATAGGATATAGGATTGGATAGGATAGAGGATAGGATACGATAGTGGATAGGAGAGAGGATAGGATAGGATAGAGGATTGGATAGGAATGAGGATAGGATAGGATAGAGGATAGGATAAGATAGAGGATCGGATAGAATATAGAATAGGATAGAGGATAGGATAGTATAGAGGATAGGATAGGATAGAGGATAGGATAGCATAGGGGATAGGATAGGATAGAGGATAGGATATTATAGAGGATAGGATAGGATAGGATAGAGGATAGGATAGGATAGAGGACAGGATAGGATAGAGGATTGGAGTGTATAGAGGATAGGATATAGGATTGCATAGGATAGAGGATAGGATACGATAGTGGATAGGAGAGAGGATAGGATAGGATAGAGGACTGGAGTGTATAGAGGATAGGATATAGGATTGGATAGGATAGAGGATAGGATACGATAGTGGATAGGACAGAGGATAGGATAGGATAGAGGATAGGATAGGAATGAGGATAGGATAGGATAGAGGATAGGATAGGGGAATGGATAGGATAGTTGATACGATAGGTTAGAGAATAGGATAGGATAGTGGATAGGATAGGATAGAGGATAGGATAGGATAGCGGATGGGATAGGATATAGGATTGGATAGGATAGAGGATAGGCTATTATAGAGGATAGGATAGGATAGAGGATAGGATAGGATAGAGGAAAGGATATTATAGAAGATTGGATAGGATAGAAGATAGGATAGGATAGGATAGAGGATAGGATAGCATAGAGGATAGGATAGAGAATGGGAAAGGATAGAGGATAGGTTAGGATAGAGGATAGGATAGAAGATAGAACAGAGGATAGGATAGGGGAATGGATAGGATAGTTGATACGATAGGTTAGAGAATAGGATAGGATAGTGGATAATATAGGATAGAGGATAGGATAGGGGATTGGATAGGATAGAAGATAGGAGACGATAGAGGATAGGATAGGATAGAGGATAGGATATTATAGAAGATTGGATAGGATAGAGGATAGGATAGGATAGGATAGAGGATAGGATAGAGAATGGGAAAGGATAGAGGATAGGATAGGATAGAGGATAGGATAGGATAGAGGATAGGATAGGATAGAGGATAGGATAGGATAGAGGATAGGATAGGATAGAGGATAGGATAGGATAGAGGATAGGATAGGATAGAGGATAGGATAGGATAGAGGATAGGATAGAGGATAGGATAGGATAGAGGATAGGATAGGATTGAGGATAGGATAGGATAGAGGATAGGATAGGATAGAGGATAGGATAAGATAGAGGATAGGATAGGATAGAGGATAGGATAGGATAGGATAGGATAGAGGATAGGATAGGATAGAGGATAGGATAGGATAGAGGATAGGATAGGATAGAGGATTGGATATTATAGAGGATAGGATAGGATAGGTTAGAGAATAGGATAGGATAGTGGATAGGATAGGATAGAGGATAGGATAGGATAGCTGATGGGATAGGATATAGGATTGGATAGGATAGAGGATAGGCTAGGATAGAGGATAGGATAGGATAGAGGATTGGAGTGTATAGAGGATAGGATATAGGATTGGATAGGATAGAGGATAGGATACGATAGTGGATAGGACAGAGGATAGGATAGGATAGGAATGAGGATAGGATAGGATAGAGAATAGGATAAGATAGAGGATCGGATAGGATCGGATAGAATATAGAATAGGATAGAGGATAGGATAGGATAGAGGATAGGATAGGATAGAGGATAGGATAGGATAGAGGATAGGGCAGAGGATAGGATAGGATAGAGGATAGGATAGGATTGAGGATAGGATAGGGGAATGGATAGGATAGTTGATACGATAGGTTAGAGAATAGGATAGGATAGTGGATAGGATAGGATAGAGGATAGGATAGGATAGCGGATGGGATAGGATATAGGATTGGATAGGATAGAGGATAGGATAGGATAGAGGATAGGATAGGATAGAGGATAGGATATTATAGAAGATTGGATAGAATAGAAGATAGGATAGGATAGGATAGAGGATAGGATAGGATAGAGGATATGATAGAGAATGGGAAAGGATAGAGGATAGGTTAGGATAGAGGATAGGATAGAAGATAGAACAGAGGATAGGATAGGGGAATGGATAGGATAGTTGATACGATATGTTAGAGAATAGGATAGGATAGTGGATAATATAGGATAGAGGATAGGATAGGGGATTGGATAGGATAGAAGATAGGAGACGATAGAGGATAGGATAGGATAGAGGATAGGATAGAGAATAGAACAGGATAGAGGATAGGATAGGATAGATGATATTATAGGATAGAGGATAGGAGACGATAGAGGATAGGATAGGGGATTGTATAGAATAGAGGACAGAAGACGATTGAGGATAGGATAGGATAGAGGATAGGATAGGATAGAGGATAGGATATTATAGAAGATTGGATAGGATAGAAGATAGGATAGGATAGGATAGAGGATAGGATAGGATAGAGGATATGATAGAGATTGGGAAAGGATAGAGGATAGGTTAGGATAGAGGATAGGATAGAAGATAGAACAGAGGATAGGATAGGGGAATGGATAGGATAGTTGATACGATAGGTTAGAGAATAGGATAGGAAAGTGGATAATATAGGATAGAGGATAGGATAGGGGATTGGATAGGATAGAAGATAGGAGACGATAGAGGATAGGATAGGATAGAGGATAGGATAGAGAATAGAACAGGATAGAGGATAGGATAGGATAGATGATATTATAGGATAGAGGATAGGAGACGATAGAGGATAGGATAGGGGATTGTATAGAATAGAGGACAGAAGACGATTGAGGATAGGATAGGATAGAGGATAGGATAGGATAGGATAGAGGATAGGATAGGATAGAGGATAGGATTGGATAGAGGATAGGATAGGATAGAGGATATGATAGGATAGAGGATAGAATAGGATAGAGGATAGGATAGGAATGAGGATAGGTTGGGATAGAGGATAGGATAGGATAGGATAGAGGATAGGATAGGATAGAGGATATGATAGGATAGAGGATAGGATAGGATAGAGGGTAGGATAGGATAGAGGATAGGATAGGATAGGGTAGAGGATAGGATACGATAGTGGATAGGACAGAGGATAGGATAGGATAGAGGATAGGATAGGAATGAGGATAGGATAGGAATGAGGATAGGATAGGGTAGAGGATAGGATAGGATAGAGGATAGGATAGGGGAATGGATAGGATAGTTGAGACGATAGGTTAGAGAATAGGATAGGATAGTGGATAGGATAGGATAGAGGATAGGATAGGATAGCGGATGGGATAGGATATAGGATTGGATAGGATAGAGGATAGGCTAGGATAGAGGATGGGATAGGATAGAGGATAGGATAGGATAGAGGATAGGATATTATAGAAGATTGGATAGGATAGAGGATAGGACAGGATAGGATAGAGGATAGGATAGGATAGAGGATAGGATAGAGAATGGGAAAGGATAGATGATAGGTTAGGATAGAGGATAGGATAGAGGATAGAATAGAGGATAGGATAGGGGAAAGGATAGGATAGTTGATACGATAGGTTAGAGAATAGGATAGGATAGTGGATAATATAGGATAGAGGATAGGATAGGGGATTGGATAGGATAGAAGATAGGAGACGATAGAGGATAGGATAGGATAGAGGATAGGATAGAGAATAGAACAGGATAGAGGATAGGATAGGATAGATGATATTATAGGATAGAGGATAGGAGACGATAGAGGATAGGATAGGGGATTGTATAGAATAGAGGACAGGAGACGATAGAGGATTGGAGTGTATAGAGGATAGGATATAGGATTGGATAGGATAGAGGATAGGATACGATAGTGGATAGGAGAGAGGATAGGATAGGATAGAGGATTGGAGTGTATAGAGGATAGAATATAGAATAGGATAGAGGATAGGATAGGATAGAGGATAGGATAGGATAGAGGATAGGATAGGATAGAGGATAGGATAGGATTGAGGATAGGATAGGATTGAGGATAGGATAGGATAGAGGAGAGGATAGGATAGAGGATAGGATAGGATAGAGGATAGGATAGGATAGGGGATAGGATATTATAGAGGATAGGATAGGACAGAGGATAGGATAGGATAGAGGATAGGATAGGATAGAGGATAGGATAGGATAGAGGATAGGTTAGGATAGAGGATAGGATAGGATAGAGGATAGGATGGGATAGAGGATAGGATTGGATAGAGGATAGGATAGGATAGAGGATAGGATAGGATAGAGGATAGGATAGGATAGAGGATAGGATAGGATAGAGGATAGGATATTATAGAGGATAGGATAGGATAGGATAGAGGATAGGATAGGATAGAGGATAGGATATTATAGAGGATAGGATAGGATAGGATAGAGGATAGGATAGGATAGAGGACAGGATAGGATAGAGGATTGGAGTGTATAGAAGATAGGATATATGATTGGATAGGATAGAGGATAGGATACGATAGTGGATAGGACAGAGGATAGGATAGGATAGAGGATAGGATAGGAATGAGGATAGGATATAGGATTGGATAGGATAGAGGATAGGATACGATAGTGGATAGGACAGAGGATAGGATAGGATAGAGGATAGGATAGGATAGAGGATAGGATAGGATAGGATAGAGGATAGGATAGGATAGAGGATAGGATAGGATAGAGGATAGGATAGGATAGAGGATATGATAGGATAGAGGATAGGATAGGATAGATGGTAGGATAGGATAGAGGATAGGATAGGATAGCGGATAGGATAGGGTAGAGGATAGGATACGATAGTGGATAGGACAGAGGATAGGATAGGATAGAGGATAGGATAGGAATGAGGATAGGATAGCATAGAGGATAGGATAAGATAGAGGATCGGATAGGATCGGATAGAATATAGAATAGGATAGAGGATAGGATAGGATAGAGGATAGGATAGGATAGAGGATAGGATAGGATAGAGGATAGGATAGGATAGAGGATAGGATAGGATAGAGGATAGGATAGGATAGAGGATAGGATAGGATAGAGGATAGGATAGAGGATAGGATAGGATAGAGGATAGGATAGGATTGAGGATAGGATAGGATAGAGGATAGGATAGGGGAATGGATAGGATAGTTGAGACGATAGGTTAGAGAATAGGATAGGATAGAGGATAGGATAGGATAGAGGATATGATAGGACAGAGGATAGGATAGGATAGAGGGTAGGATAGGATAGAGGATAGGATAGGATAGCGGATAGGATAGGGTAGAGGATAGGATACGATAGTGGATAGGACGGAGGATAGGATAGGATAGAGGATAGGATATTATAGAAGATTGGATAGGATAGAGGATAGGATAGGATAGGATAGAGGATAGGATAGAGAATGGGAAAGGATAGAGGATAGGTTAGGATAGAGGATAGGATAAGATAGAGGATCGGATAGGATCGGATAGAATATAGAATAGGATAGAGGATAGGATAGGATAGAGGATAGGATAGGATAGAGGATAGGATAGGATAGAGGATAGGATAGGATAGAGGATAGGATAGGATAGAGGATAGGATAGGATAGAGGATAGGATAGGATAGAGGATAGGATAGGATAGAGGATAGGATAGGATAGAGGATAGGATAGGATAGAGGATAGGATAGAGGATAGGATAGGATAGAGGATAGGATAGGATTGAGGATAGGATAGGATAGAGGATAGGATAGGATAGAGGATAGGATAAGATAGAGGATAGGATAGGATAGAGGATAGGATAGGATAGGATAGGATAGAGGATAGGATAGGATAGAGGATAGGATAGGATAGAGGATAGGATAGGATAGAGGATTGGATATTATAGAGGATAGGATAGGATAGGTTAGAGAATAGGATAGGATAGTGGATAGGATAGGATAGAGGATAGGATAGGATAGCTGATGGGATAGGATATAGGATTGGATAGGATAGAGGATAGGCTAGGATAGAGGATAGGATAGGATAGAGGATTGGAGTGTATAGAGGATAGGATATAGGATTGGATAGGATAGAGGATAGGATACGATAGTGGATAGGACAGAGGATAGGATAGGATAGGAATGAGGATAGGATAGGATAGAGAATAGGATAAGATAGAGGATCGGATAGGATCGGATAGAATATAGAATAGGATAGAGGATAGGATAGGATAGAGGATAGGATAGGATAGAGGATAGGATATTATAGAAGATTGGATAGAATAGAAGATAGGATAGGATAGGATAGAGGATAGGATAGGATAGAGGATATGATAGAGAATGGGAAAGGATAGAGGATAGGTTAGGATAGAGGATAGGATAGAAGATAGAACAGAGGATAGGATAGGGGAATGGATAGGATAGTTGATACGATAGGTTAGAGAATAGGATAGGATAGTGGATAATATAGGATAGAGGATAGGATAGGGGATTGGATAGGATAGAAGATAGGAGACGATAGAGGATAGGATAGGATAGAGGATAGGATAGAGAATAGAACAGGATAGAGGATAGGATAGGATAGATGATATTATAGGATAGAGGATAGGAGACGATAGAGGATAGGATAGGGGATTGTATAGAATAGAGGACAGAAGACGATTGAGGATAGGATAGGATAGAGGATAGGATAGGATAGAGGATAGGATATTATAGAAGATTGGATAGGATAGAAGATAGGATAGGATAGGATAGAGGATAGGATAGGATAGAGGATATGATAGAGAATGGGAAAGGATAGAGGATAGGTTAGGATAGAGGATAGGATAGAAGATAGAACAGAGGATAGGATAGGGGAATGGATAGGATAGTTGATACGATAGGTTAGAGAATAGGATAGGAAAGTGGATAATATAGGATAGAGGATAGGATAGGGGATTGGATAGGATAGAAGATAGGAGACGATAGAGGATAGGATAGGATAGAGGATAGGATAGAGAATAGAACAGGATAGAGGATAGGATAGGATAGATGATATTATAGGATAGAGGATAGGAGACGATAGAGGATAGGATAGGGGATTGTATAGAATAGAGGACAGAAGACGATTGAGGATAGGATAGGATAGAGGATAGGATAGGATAGGATAGAGGATAGGATAGGATAGAGGATAGGATTGGATAGAGGATAGGATAGGATAGAGGATATGATAGGATAGAGGATAGAATAGGATAGAGGATAGGATAGGAATGAGGATAGGTTGGGATAGAGGATAGGATAGGATAGGATAGAGGATAGGATAGGATAGAGGATATGATAGGATAGAGGATAGGATAGGATAGAGGGTAGGATAGGATAGAGGATAGGATAGGATAGGGTAGAGGATAGGATACGATAGTGGATAGGACAGAGGATAGGATAGGATAGAGGATAGGATAGGAATGAGGATAGGATAGGAATGAGGATAGGATAGGGTAGAGGATAGGATAGGATAGAGGATAGGATAGGGGAATGGATAGGATAGTTGAGACGATAGGTTAGAGAATAGGATAGGATAGTGGATAGGATAGGATAGAGGATAGGATAGGATAGCGGATGGGATAGGATATAGGATTGGATAGGATAGAGGATAGGCTAGGATAGAGGATGGGATAGGATAGAGGATAGGATAGGATAGAGGATAGGATATTATAGAAGATTGGATAGGATAGAGGATAGGACAGGATAGGATAGAGGATAGGATAGGATAGAGGATAGGATAGAGAATGGGAAAGGATAGATGATAGGTTAGGATAGAGGATAGGATAGAGGATAGAATAGAGGATAGGATAGGGGAAAGGATAGGATAGTTGATACGATAGGTTAGAGAATAGGATAGGATAGTGGATAATATAGGATAGAGGATAGGATAGGGGATTGGATAGGATAGAAGATAGGAGACGATAGAGGATAGGATAGGATAGAGGATAGGATAGAGAATAGAACAGGATAGAGGATAGGATAGGATAGATGATATTATAGGATAGAGGATAGGAGACGATAGAGGATAGGATAGGGGATTGTATAGAATAGAGGACAGGAGACGATAGAGGATTGGAGTGTATAGAGGATAGGATATAGGATTGGATAGGATAGAGGATAGGATACGATAGTGGATAGGAGAGAGGATAGGATAGGATAGAGGATTGGAGTGTATAGAGGATAGAATATAGAATAGGATAGAGGATAGGATAGGATAGAGGATAGGATAGGATAGAGGATAGGATAGGATAGAGGATAGGATAGGATTGAGGATAGGATAGGATTGAGGATAGGATAGGATAGAGGAGAGGATAGGATAGAGGATAGGATAGGATAGAGGATAGGATAGGATAGGGGATAGGATATTATAGAGGATAGGATAGGACAGAGGATAGGATAGGATAGAGGATAGGATAGGATAGAGGATAGGATAGGATAGAGGATAGGTTAGGATAGAGGATAGGATAGGATAGAGGATAGGATATTATAGAGGATAGGATAGGATAGGATAGAGGATAGGATAGGATAGAGGACAGGATAGGATAGAGGATTGGAGTGTATAGAAGATAGGATATATGATTGGATAGGATAGAGGATAGGATACGATAGTGGATAGGACAGAGGATAGGATAGGATAGAGGATAGGATAGGAATGAGGATAGGATATAGGATTGGATAGGATAGAGGATAGGATACGATAGTGGATAGGACAGAGGATAGGATAGGATAGAGGATAGGATAGGATAGAGGATAGGATAGGATAGGATAGAGGATAGGATAGGATAGAGGATAGGATAGGATAGAGGATATGATAGGATAGAGGATAGGATAGGATAGATGGTAGGATAGGATAGAGGATAGGATAGGATAGAGGATAGGATAGGATAGAGGATAGGATAGGATAGAGGATAGGATAGAGGATAGGATAGGATAGAGGATAGGATAGGATTGAGGATAGGATAGGATAGAGGATAGGATAGGGGAATGGATAGGATAGTTGAGACGATAGGTTAGAGAATAGGATAGGATAGAGGATAGGATAGGATAGAGGATATGATAGGACAGAGGATCGGATAGGATCGGATAGAATATAGAATAGGATAGAGGATAGGATAGGATAGAGGATAGGATAGGATAGAGGATAGGATAGGATAGAGGATAGGATAGGATAGAGGATAGGATAGGATAGAGGATAGGATAGAGGATAGGATAGGATAGAGGATAGGATAGGATTGAGGATAGGATAGGATAGAGGATAGGATAGGGGAATGGATAGGATAGTTGAGACGATAGGTTAGAGAATAGGATAGGATAGAGGATAGGATAGGATAGAGGATATGATAGGACAGAGGATAGGATAGGATAGAGGGTAGGATAGGATAGAGGATAGGATAGGATAGCGGATAGGATAGGGTAGAGGATAGGATACGATAGTGGATAGGACGGAGGATAGGATAGGATAGAGGATAGGATAGGAATGAGGATAGGATAGGATAGAGGATAGGATAAGGTAGAGGATAGAGGATAGGATAGGATAGAGGATAGGATAGGATAGAGGATAGGATAGGATAGAGGATAGGATAGGATAGAGGATAGGATAGGATAGAGGATAGGATAGGATAGAGGATAGGATAGGATAGGATAGAGGATAGGATAGGGGAATGAATAGGATAGTTGAGACGATAGTTTAGAGAATAGGATAGGATAGTGGATAGGATAGGATAGAGGATAGGATAGGATAGCGGATGGGATAGGATATAGGATTGGATAGGATAGAGGATAGGCTAGGATAGAGGATGGGATAGGATAGAGGATAGGATAGGATAGAGGATAGGATATTATAGAAGATTGGATAGGATAGAGGATAGGACAGGATAGGATAGAGGATAGGATAGGATAGAGGATAGGATAGAGAATGGGAAAGGATAGATGATAGGTTAGGATAGAGGATAGGATAGAGGATAGAATAGAGGATAGGATAGGGGAAAGGATAGGATAGTTGATACGATAGGTTAGAGAATAGGATAGGATAGTGGATAATATAGGATAGAGGATAGGATAGGGGATTGGATAGGATAGAAGATAGGAGACGATAGAGGTAAGATAGGATAGAGGATAGGATAGAGAATAGAACAGGATAGAGGATAGGATAGGATAGATGATATTATAGGATAGAGGATAGGAGACGATAGAGGATAGGATAGGGGATTGTATAGAATAGAGGACAGAAGACGATTGAGGATAGGATAGGATAGAGGATAGGATAGGATAGAGGATAGGATTGGATAGAGGATAGGATAGGATAGAGGATATGATAGGATAGAGGATAGAATAGGCTAGAGGATAGGATAGGAATGAGGATAGGATAGGATAGAGGATAGGATAGGATAGAGGATAGGATAGGATAGAGGATAGGATAGGATAGAGGATAAGATAGGATAGAGGATAGGATAGGATAGAGGATAGGATAGGATAGCGGATAGGATAGGGTAGAGGATAGGATACGATAGTGGATAGGACAGAGGATAGGATAGGATAGAGGATAGGATATTATAGAAGATTGGATAGGATAGAGGATAGGATAGGATAGGATAGGATAGAGGATAGGATAGGATAGGATAGGATAGAGGATAGGATAGGAAAGAGGATAGGATAGGTTAGAGGATAGGATAGGATAGAGGATAGGATAGGATAGAGGATAGGATATTATAGAGGATAGGATAGGATAGAGGATAGGATAGAGAATGGGAAAGGATAGACGATAGGTTAGGATAGCGGATAGGATAGGGTAGAGGATAGGATACGATAGTGGATAGGACAGAGGATAGGATAGGATAGAGGATAGGATATTATAGAAGATTGGATAGGATAGAGGATAGGACAGGATAGGATAGAGGATAGGATAGGATAGAGGATAGGATAGAGAATGGGAAAGGATAGATGATAGGTTAGGATAGAGGATAGGATAGAGGATAGAATAGAGGATAGGATAGGGGAAAGGATAGGATAGTTGATACGATAGGTTAGAGAATAGGATAGGATAGTGGATAATATAGGATAGAGGATAGGATAGGGGATTGGATAGGATAGAAGATAGGAGACGATAGAGGATAGGATAGGATAGAGGATAGGATAGAGAATAGAACAGGATAGAGGATAGGATAGGATAGATGATATTATAGGATAGAGGATAGGAGACGATAGAGGATAGGATAGGGGATTGTATAGAATAGAGGACAGGAGACGATAGAGGATTGGAGTGTATAGAGGATAGGATATAGGATTGGATAGGATAGAGGATAGGATACGATAGTGGATAGGAGAGAGGATAGGATAGGATAGAGGATTGGAGTGTATAGAGGATAGAATATAGAATAGGATAGAGGATAGGATAGGATAGAGGATAGGATAGGATAGAGGATAGGATAGGATAGAGGATAGGATAGGATTGAGGATAGGATAGGATTGAGGATAGGATAGGATAGAGGAGAGGATAGGATAGAGGATAGGATAGGATAGAGGATAGGATAGGATAGGGGATAGGATATTATAGAGGATAGGATAGGACAGAGGATAGGATAGGATAGAGGATAGGATAGGATAGAGGATAGGATAGGATAGAGGATAGGTTAGGATAGAGGATAGGATAGGATAGAGGATAGGATGGGATAGAGGATAGGATTGGATAGAGGATAGGATAGGATAGAGGATAGGATAGGATAGAGGATAGGATAGGATAGAGGATAGGATAGGATAGAGGATAGGATATTATAGAGGATAGGATAGGATAGGATAGAGGATAGGATAGGATAGAGGATAGGATATTATAGAGGATAGGATAGGATAGGATAGAGGATAGGATAGGATAGAGGACAGGATAGGATAGAGGATTGGAGTGTATAGAAGATAGGATATATGATTGGATAGGATAGAGGATAGGATACGATAGTGGATAGGACAGAGGATAGGATAGGATAGAGGATAGGATAGGATAGAGGATAGGATAGGATAGAGGATAGGATAGGAATGAGGATAGGATATAGGATTGGATAGGATAGAGGATAGGATACGATAGTGGATAGGACAGAGGATAGGATAGGATAGAGGATAGGATAGGATAGAGGATAGGATAGGATAGAGGATAGGATAGGATAGGATAGAGGATAGGATAGGATAGAGGATAGGATAGGATAGAGGATATGATAGGATAGAGGATAGGATAGGATAGATGGTAGGATAGGATAGAGGATAGGATAGGATAGCGGATAGGATAGGGTAGAGGATAGGATACGATAGTGGATAGGACAGAGGATAGGATAGGATAGAGGATAGGATAGGAATGAGGATAGGATAGCATAGAGGATAGGATAAGATAGAGGATCGGATAGGATCGGATAGAATATAGAATAGGATAGAGGATAGGATAGGATAGAGGATAGGATAGGATAGAGGATAGGATAGGATAGAGGATAGGATAGGATAGAGGATAGGATAGGATAGAGGATAGGATAGGATAGAGGATAGGATAGGATAGAGGATAGGATAGAGGATAGGATAGGATAGAGGATAGGATAGGATTGAGGATAGGATAGGATAGAGGATAGGATAGGGGAATGGATAGGATAGTTGAGACGATAGGTTAGAGAATAGGATAGGATAGAGGATAGGATAGGATAGAGGATATGATAGGACAGAGGATAGGATAGGATAGAGGGTAGGATAGGATAGAGGATAGGATAGGATAGCGGATAGGATAGGGTAGAGGATAGGATACGATAGTGGATAGGACGGAGGATAGGATAGGATAGAGGATAGGATAGGAATGAGGATAGGATAGGATAGAGGATAGGATAAGGTAGAGGATAGAGGATAGGATAGGATAGAGGATAGGATAGGATAGAGGATAGGATAGGATAGAGGATAGGATAGGATAGAGGATAGGATAGGATAGAGGATAGGATAGGATAGAGGATAGGATAGGATAGGATAGAGGATAGGATAGGGGAATGGATAGGATAGTTGAGACGATAGTTTAGAGAATAGGATAGGATAGTGGATAGGATAGGATAGAGGATAGGATAGGATAGCGGATGGGATAGGATATAGGATTGGATAGGATAGAGGATAGGCTAGGATAGAGGATGGGATAGGATAGAGGATAGGATAGGATAGAGGATAGGATATTATAGAAGATTGGATAGGATAGAGGATAGGACAGGATAGGATAGAGGATAGGATAGGATAGAGGATAGGATAGAGAATGGGAAAGGATAGATGATAGGTTAGGATAGAGGATAGGATAGAGGATAGAATAGAGGATAGGATAGGGGAAAGGATAGGATAGTTGATACGATAGGTTAGAGAATAGGATAGGATAGTGGATAATATAGGATAGAGGATAGGATAGGGGATTGGATAGGATAGAAGATAGGAGACGATAGAGGATAAGATAGGATAGAGGATAGGATAGAGAATAGAACAGGATAGAGGATAGGATAGGATAGATGATATTATAGGATAGAGGATAGGAGACGATAGAGGATAGGATAGGGGATTGTATAGAATAGAGGACAGAAGACGATTGAGGATAGGATAGGATAGAGGATAGGATAGGATAGGATAGAGGATAGGATAGGATAGAGGATAGGATTGGATAGAGGATAGGATAGGATAGAGGATATGATAGGATAGAGGATAGAATAGGGTAGAGGATAGGATAGGAATGAGGATAGGATAGGATAGAGGATAGTATAGGATAGAGGATAGGATAGGATAGAGGATAGGATAGGATAGAGGATAAGATAGGATAGAGGATAGGATAGGATAGAGGATAGGATAGGATAGCGGATAGGATAGGGTAGAGGATAGGATACGATAGTGGATAGGACAGAGGATAGGATAGGATAGAGGATAGGATATTATAGAAGATTGGATAGGATAGAGGATAGGATAGGATAGGATAGGATAGAGGATAGGATAGGATAGGATAGGATAGAGGATAGGATAGGATAGAGGATAGGATAGGTTAGAGGATAGGATAGGATAGAGGATAGGATAGGATAGAGGATAGGATATTATAGAGGATAGGATAGGATAGAGGATAGGATAGAGAATGGGAAAGGATAGACGATAGGTTAGGATAGCGGATAGGATAGGGTAGAGGATAGGATACGATAGTGGATAGGACAGAGGATAGGATAGGATAGAGGATAGGATATTATAGAAGATTGGATAGGATAGAGGATAGGATAGGATAGGATAGGATAGAGGATAGGATAGGATAGAGGATAGGAGACGATAGAGGATAGGATAGGGGATTGTATAGAATAGAGGACAGGAGACGATAGAGGATTGGAGTGTATAGAGGATAGGATAGATGATAGGATAGGATAGAGGATAGGATAGGATAGAGGATAGGATATTATAGAGGATAGGATAGGACAGAGGATAGGATAGGATAGAGGATAGGATAGGATAGAGGATAGGTTAGGATAGAGGATAGGATAGGATAGAGGATAGGATAGGATAGAGGATAGGATTGGATAGAGGATAGGATAGGATAGAGGATAGGATAGGATAGAGGATAGGATAGGATAGAGGATAGGATAGGATAGAGGATAGGATATTATAGAGGATAGGATAGGATAGAGGATAGGATAGAGAATGGGAAAGGATAGAGGATAGGTTAGGATAGAGGATAGGATACAAGATAGAACAGAGGATAGGATAGGGGAATGGATAGGTTAGTTGATACGATAGGTTAGAGAATAGGATAGGATAGTGGATAATATAGGATAGAGGATAGGATAGGGGATTGTATAGAATAGAGGACAGAAGACGATAGAGGATAGGATAGGATAGAGGATAGGATAGGATAGGATAGAGGATAGGATAGGATAGAGGATATGATTAGATAGAGGATAGGATAGGATAGAGGATATGATAGGATAGAGGATAGAATAGGGTAGAGGATAGGATAGGAATGAGGATAGGATAGGATAGAGGATAGGATAGGATAGGATAGAGGATAGGATAGGATAGAGGATAGGATAGGATAGAGGATATGATAGGATAGAGGATAGGATAGGATAGATGGTAGGATAGGATAGAGGATAGGATAGGATAGCGGATAGGATAGGGTAAAGGATAGGATACGATAGTGGATAGGACAGAGGATAGGATAGGATAGAGGATAGGATAGGAATGAGGATAGGATAGGATAGAGGATAGGATAAGATAGAGGATCGGATAGGATCGGATAGAATATAGAATAGGATAGAGGATAGGATAGGATAGAGGATAGGATAGGATAGAGGATAGGATAGGATAGAGGATAGGATAGAGGATAGGATAGAGGATAGGATAGAGGATAGGATAGGATAGAGGATAGGATAGGATTGAGGATAGGATAGGATGGAGGATAGGATAGGGGAACGGATAGGATAGTTGAGACGATAGGTTAGAGAATAGGATAGGATAGAGGATAGGATAGGATAGAGGATATGATAGGACAGAGGATAGGATAGGATAGAGGGTAGGATAGGATAGAGGATAGGATAGGATAGCGGATAGGATAGGGTAGAGGATAGGATACGATAGTGGATAGGACAGAGGATAGGATAGGATAGAGGATAGGATAGGAATGAGAATAGGATAGGATAGAGGATAGGATAAGGTAGAGGATCGGATAGGATCGGATAGAATATAGAATAGGATAGAGGATAGGATAGGATAGAGGATAGGATATTATAGAGGATAGGATAGGACAGAGGATAGGATAGGATAGAGGATAGGTTAGGATAGAGGATAGGATAGGATAGAGGATAGGATAGGATAGAGGATAGGATTGGATAGAGGATAGGATAGGATAGAGGATAGGATAGGATAGAGGATAGGATAGGATAGAGGATAGGATAGGATAGAGGATAGGATAGGATAGAGGATAGGATATTATAGAGGATAGGATAGGATAGAGGATAGGATAGAGAATGGGAAAGGATAGAGGATAGGTTAGGATAGAGGATAGGATACAAGATAGAACAGAGGATAGGATAGGGGAATGGATAGGTTAGTTGATACGATAGGTTAGAGAATAGGATAGGATAGTGGATAATATAGGATAGAGGATAGGATAGGGGATTGGATAGGATAGAAGATAGGAGACGATAGAGGATAGGATATTATAGAAGATTGGATAGGATAGAGGATAGGATAGGATAGGATAGAGGATAGGATAGGATACAGGATAGGATAGAGAATGGGAAAGGATAGAGGATAGGTTAGGATAGAGGATAGGATAGGATAGAGGATAGGATTGGATAGAGGATAGGATAGGATAGAGGATATGATAGGATAGAGGATAGAATAGGGTAGAGGATAGGATAGGAATGAGGATAGGATAGGATAGAGGATAGGATAAGATAGAGGATCGGATAGGATAGGATAGAGGATAGGATAGGATAGAAGATAGGATAGGATAGAGGATAGGATAGGATAGAGGATAGGATAGAGGATAGGATACAGGATAGGATAGGATAGAGGATAGGATAGGATTGAGGATAGGATAGGATAGAGGATAGGATAGGGGAATGGATAGGACAGTTGAGACGATAGGTTAGAGAATAGGATAGGATAGAGGATAGGATAGGATAGAGGATATGATAGGACAGAGGATAGGATAGGATAGAGGGTGGGATAGGATAGAGGATAGGATAGGATAGCGGATAGGATAGGGTAGAGGATAGGATACGATAGTGGATAGGACAGAGGATAGGATAGGATAGAGGATAGGATAGGAATGAGGATAGGATAGGATAGAGGATAGGATAAGGTAGAGGATCGGATAGGATCGGATAGAATATAGAATAGGATAGAGGATAGGATAGGATAGAGGATAGGATAGGATAGAGGATAGGATAGGATTGAGGATAGGATAGGATAGAGGATAGGATAGGGGAATGGATAGGATAGTTGAGACGATGGGTTAGAGAATAGGATAGGATAGTGGATAGGATAGGATAGAGGATAGGATAGGATAGCGGATGGGATAGTATATAGGATTGGATAGGATAGAGGATAGGCTATTATAGAGGATGGGATAGGATAGAGGATAGGATAGGATAGAGGATAGGATATTATAGAAGATTGGATAGGATAGAGGATAGGACAGGATAGGATAGAGGATAGGATAGGATAGAGGATAGGATAGGGGAATGGATAGGATAGTTGAGACGATAGGTTAGAGAATAGGATAGGATAGAGGATAGGGTAGGATAGAGGATATGATAGGACAGAGGATAGGATAGGATAGAGGGTGGGATAGGATAGAGGATAGGATAGGATAGCGGATAGGATAGGGTAGAGGATAGGATACGATAGTGGATAGGACAGAGGATAGGATAGGATAGAGGATAGGATAGGAATGAGGATAGGATAGGATAGAGGATAGGATAAGGTAGAGGATCGGATAGGATCGGATAGAATATAGAATAGGATAGAGGATAGGATAGGATAGAGGATAGGATAGGATAGAGGATAGGATAGGATAGAGGATAGGATAGGATTGAGGATAGGATAGGATAGAGGATAGGATAGGGGAATGGATAGGATAGTTGAGACGATGGGTTAGAGAATAGGATAGGATAGCGGATAGGATAGGATAGAGGATAGGATAGGATAGCGGATAGGATAGGATATAGGATTGGATAGGATAGAGGATAGGCTAGGATAGAGGATGGGATAGGATAGATGATAGGATAGGATAGAGGATAGGATATTATAGAAGATTGGATAGGATAGAGGATAGGACAGGATAGGATAGAGGATAGGATAGGATAGAGGATAGGATAGAGAATGGGAAAGGATAGATGATAGGTTAGGATAGAGGATAGGATAGAGGATAGAATAGAGGATAGGATAGGGGAAAGGATAGGATAGTTGATACGATAGGTTAGAGAATAGGATAGGATAGTGGATAATATAGGATAGAGGATAGGATAGGGGATTGTATAGAATAGAGGACAGGAGACGATAGAGGATTGGAGTGTATAGAGGATAGGATATAGGATTGGATAGGATAGAGGATAGGATACGATAGTGGATAGGAGAGAGGATAGGATAGGATAGAGGATTGGAGTGTATAGAGGATAGAATATAGAATAGGATAGAGGATAGGATAGGATAGATGATAGGATAGGATAGAGGATAGGATAGGATAGAGGATAGGATAGGATTGAGGATAGGATAGGATAGGATAGAGGATAGGATAGGATAGAGGATAGGATAGGATGGAGGATAGGATAGGATAGAGGAGAGGATAGGATAGAGGATAGGATAGGATGGAGGATAGGATAGGATAGAGGATAGGATATTATAGAGGATAGGATAGGACAGAGGATAGGATAGGATAGAGGATAGGATTGGATAGAGGATAGGATAGGATAGAGGATAGGATAGGATAGAGGATAGGATAGGATAGAGGATAGGATAGGATAGAGGATAGGATATTATAGAGGATAGGATAGGATAGAGGATAGGATAGAGAATGGGAAAGGATAGAGGATAGGTTAGGATAGAGGATAGGATACAAGATAGAACAGAGGATAGGATAGGGGAATGAATAGGTTAGTTGATATGATAGGTTAGAGAATAGGATAGGATAGTGGATAATATAGGATAGAGGATAGGATAGGGGATTGGATAGGATAGAAGATAGGAGACGATAGAGGATAGGATATTATAGAAGATTGGATAGGATAGAGGATAGGATAGGATAGGATAGAGGATAGGATAGGATAGAGGATAGGATAGAGAATGGGAAAGGATAGAGGATAGGTTAGGATAGAGGATAGGATAGAAGATAGAACAGAGGATAGGATAGGGGAATGAATAGGATAGTTGATACGATAGGTTAGAGAATAGGATAGGATAGTGGATAATATAGGATAGAGGATAGGATAGGGGATTGGATAGGATAGAGGATAGGATAGAGAATAGAACAGGATAGAGGATAGGATAGGATAGATGATATTATAGGATAGAGGATAGGAGACGATAGAGGATAGGATAGGGGATTGTATAGAATAGAGGACAGAAGACGATAGAGGATAGGATAGGATAGAGGATAGGATAGGATAGGATAGAGGATAGGATAGGATAGAGGATAGGATTGGACAGAGGATAGGATAGGATAGAGGATAGGATAGGAATGAGGATAGGATAGGATAGAGGATAGGATAAGATAGAGGATCGGATAGGATCGGATAGAATATAGAATAGGATAGAGGATAGGATAGGATAGAGGATAGGATAGGATAGAGGATAGGATAGGATAGAGGATAGGATAGGATAGAGGATAGGATAGGATAGAGGATAGGATAGAGGATAGGATAGGATAGAAGATAGGATAGAGGATAGGATAGAGGATAGGATAGGATAGAGGATAGGATAGGATAGAGGATAGGATAGAGAATGGGAAAGGATAGATGATAGGTTAGGATAGAGGATAGGATAGAGGATAGAATAGAGGATAGGATAGGGGAAAGGATAGGATAGTTGATACGATAGGTTAGAGAATAGGATAGGATAGTGGATAATATAGGATAGAGGATAGGATAGGGGATTGTATAGAATAGAGGACAGGAGACGATAGAGGATTGGAGTGTATAGAGGATAGGATATAGGATTGGATAGGATAGAGGATAGGATACGATAGTGGATAGGAGAGAGGATAGGATAGGATAGAGGATTGGAGTGTATAGAGGATAGAATATAGAATAGGATAGAGGATAGGATAGGATAGATGATAGGATAGGATAGAGGATAGGATAGGATAGAGGATAGGATAGGATTGAGGATAGGATAGGATAGGATAGAGGATAGGATAGGATAGAGGATAGGATAGGATGGAGGATAGGATAGGATAGAGGAGAGGATAGGATAGAGGATAGGATAGGATGGAGGATAGGATAGGATAGAGGATAGGATATTATAGAGGATAGGATAGGACAGAGGATAGGATAGGATAGAGGATAGGATAGGATAGAGGATAGGTTAGGATAGAGGATAGGATAGGATAGAGGATAGGATAGGATAGAGGATAGGATTGGATAGAGGATAGGATAGGATAGAGGATAGGATAGGATAGAGGATAGGATAGGATAGAGGATAGGATAGGATAGAGGATAGGATATTATAGAGGATAGGATAGGATAGAGGATAGGATAGAGAATGGGAAAGGATAGAGGATAGGTTAGGATAGAGGATAGGATACAAGATAGAACAGAGGATAGGATAGGGGAATGGATAGGTTAGTTGATACGATAGGTTAGAGAATAGGATAGGATAGTGGATAATATAGGATAGAGGATAGGATAGGGGATTGGATAGGATAGAAGATAGGAGACGATAGAGGATAGGATATTATAGAAGATTGGATAGGATAGAGGATAGGATAGGATAGGATAGAGGATAGGATAGGATAGAGGATAGGATAGAGAATGGGAAAGGATAGAGGATAGGTTAGGATAGAGGATAGGATAGAAGATAGAACAGAGGATAGGATAGGGGAATGAATAGGATAGTTGATACGATAGGTTAGAGAATAGGATAGGATAGTGGATAATATAGGATAGAGGATAGGATAGGGGATTGGATAGGATAGAAGATAGGAGACGATAGAGGATAGGATAGGATAGAGGATAGGATAGAGAATAGAACAGGATAGAGGATAGGATAGGATAGATGATATTATAGGATAGAGGATAGGAGACGATAGAGGATAGGATAGGGGATTGTATAGAATAGAGGACAGAAGACGATAGAGGATAGGATAGGATAGAGGATAGGATAGGATAGGATAGAGGATAGGATAGGATAGAGGATAGGATTGGATAGAGGATAGGATAGGATAGAGGATATGATAGGATAGAGGATAGAATAGGGTAGAGGATAGGATAGGAATGAGGATAGGATAGGATAGAGGATAGGATAGGATAGGATAGAGGATAGGATAGGATAGAGGATAGGATAGGATAGAGGATATGATAGGATAGAGGATAGGATAGGATAGATGGTAGGATAGGATAGAGGATAGGATAGGATAGATGGTAGGATAGGATAGAGGATAGGATAGGATAGCGGATAGGATAGGGTAAAGGATAGGATACGATAGTGGATAGGACAGAGGATAGGATAGGATAGAGGATAGGATAGGAATGAGGATAGGATAGGATAGAGGATAGGATAAGATAGAGGATCGGATAGGATCGGATAGAATATAGAATAGGATAGAGGATAGGATAGGATAGAGGATAGGATAGGATAGAGGATAGGATAGAGGATAGGATAGGATAGAGGATAGGATAGGATTGAGGATAGGATAGGATAGAGGATAGGATAGGGGAACGGATAGGATAGTTGAGACGATAGGTTAGAGAATAGGATAGGATAGAGGATAGGATAGGATAGAGGATATGATAGGACAGAGGATAGGATAGGATAGAGGGTAGGATAGGATAGAGGATAGGATAGGATAGCGGATAGGATAGGGTAGAGGATAGGATACGATAGTGGATAGGACAGAGGATAGGATAGGATAGAGGATAGGATAGGATAGTGGATAATATAGGATAGAGGATAGGATAGGGGATTGGATAGGATAGAAGATAGGAGACGATAGAGGATAGGATATTATAGAAGATTGGATAGGATAGAGGATAGGATAGGA
This sequence comes from Halictus rubicundus, assembly GCF_050948215.1. Lineage (NCBI taxonomy): Eukaryota > Metazoa > Arthropoda > Insecta > Hymenoptera > Halictidae > Halictus > Halictus rubicundus. The sequence goes on from NW_027488623.1 coordinate 632,285, forward strand.
TAGGATAGAGGATAAGATAGGATAGAGGATAGGATAGAGAATGGGAAAGGATAGAGGATAGGTTAGGATAGAGGATAGGATAGAAGATAGAACAGAGGATAGGATAGGGGAATGAATAGGATAGTTGATACGATAGGTTAGAGAATAGGATAGGATAGTGGATAATATAGGATAGAGGATAGGATAGGGGATTGGATAGGATAGAAGATAGGAGACGATAGAGGATAGGATAGGATAGAGGATAGGATAGAGAATAGAACAGGATAGAGGATAGGATAGGATAGATGATATTATAGGATAGAGGATAGGAGACGATAGAGGATAGGATAGGGGATTGTATAGAATAGAGGACAGAAGACGATAGAGGATAGGATAGGATAGAGGATAGGATAGGATAGAGGATAGGATTGGATAGAGGATAGGATAGGATAGAGGATATGATAGGATAGAGGATAGAATAGGGTAGAGGATAGGATAGGATAGAGGATAGGATAGGATAGATGGTAGGATAGGATAGATGGTAGGATAGGATAGAGGATAGGATAGGGGATTGTATAGAATAGAGGACAGGAGACGATAGAGGATTGGAGTGTATAGAGGATAGGATATAGGATTGGATAGGATAGAGGATAGGATACGATAGTGGATAGGAGAGAGGATAGGATAGGATAGAGGATTGGAGTGTATAGAGGATAGAATATAGAAAAGGATAGAGGATAGGATAGGATAGAGGATAGGATAGGATAGTGGATAGGATAGGATTGAGGATAGGATAGGATAGGATAGAGGATAGGATAGGATAGAGGATAGGATAGGATGGAGGATAGGATAGGATAGAGGAGAGGATAGGATAGAGGATAGGATAGGATAGAGGATAGGTTAGGATAGAGGATAGGATAGGATAGAGGATAGGATAGGATAGAGGATATGATTGTATAGAGGATAGGATAGGATAGAGGATAGGATAGGATAGAGGATAGGATAGGATAGAGGATAGGATAGGATAGAGGATAGGATAGGATAGAGGATAGGATAGGATAGCGGATGGGATAGGATATAGGATTGGATAGGATAGAGGATAGGCTAGGATAGAGGATGGGATAGGATAGAGGATAGGATAGGATAGAGGATAGGATATTATAGAAGATTGGATAGGATAGAGGATAGGATACGATAGTGGATAGGAGAGAGGATAGGATAGGATAGAGGATTGGAGTGTATAGAGGATAGAATATAGAAAAGGATAGAGGATAGGATAGGATAGAGGATAGGATAGGATAGAGGATAGGATAGGATTGAGGATAGGATAGGATAGAGGAGAGGATAGGATAGAGGATAGGATAGGATAGAGGATAGGATAGGATAGAGGATAGGATATTATAGAGGATAGGATAGGACAGAGGATAGGATAGGATAGAGGATAGGATAGGATAGAGGATAGGATAGGATAGAGGATAGGTTAGGATAGAGGATAGGATAGGATAGAGGATAGGATAGGATAGAGGATAGGATTGTATAGAGGATAGGATAGGATAGAGGATAGGATAGGATAGAGGATAGGATAGAGAATAGAACAGGATAGAGGATAGGATAGGATAGAGGATAGGATAGGATAGAGGATAGGATAGGATAGAGGATAGGATAGAGGATAGGATAGAGGATAGGATAGGATAGAGGATAGGATAGGATTGAGGATAGGATAGGATAGAGGATAGGATAGGGGAATGGATAGGATAGTTGAGACGATAGGTTAGAGAATAGGATAGGATAGAGGATAGGATAGGATAGAGGATATGATAGGACAGAGGATAGGATAGGATAGAGGGTAGGATAGGATAGAGGATAGGATAGGATAGCGGATAGGATAGGGTAGAGGATAGGATACGATAGTGGATAGGACGGAGGATAGGATAGGATAGAGGATAGGATAGGAATGAGGATAGGATAGGATAAGGTAGAGGATCGGATAGGATCGGATAGAATATAGAATAGGATAGAGGATAGGATAGGATAGAGGATAGGATAGGATAGAGGATAGGATAGGATTGAGGATAGGATAGGATAGAGGATAGGATAGGGGAATGGATAGGATAGTTGAGACGATAGGTTAGAGAATAGGATAGGATAGTGGATAGGATAGGATAGAGGATAGGATAGGATAGCGGATGGGATAGGATATAGGATTGGATAGGATAGAGGATAGGCTAGGATAGAGGATGGGATAGGATAGAGGATAGGATAGGATAGAGGATAGGATATTATAGAAGATTGGATAGGATAGAGGATAGGACAGGATAGGATAGAGGATAGGATAGGATAGAGGATAGGATAGAGAATGGGAAAGGATAGATGATAGGTTAGGATAGAGGATAGGATAGAGGATAGAATAGAGGATAGGATAGGGGAAAGGATAGGATAGTTGATACGATAGGTTAGAGAATAGGATAGGATAGTGGATAATATAGGATAGAGGATAGGATAGGGGGTTGGATAGGATAGAAGATAGGAGGCGATAGAGGATAAGATAGGATAGAGGATAGGATAGAGAATAGAACAGGATAGAGGATAGGATAGGATAGATGATATTATAGGATAGAGGATAGGAGACGATAGAGGATAGGATAGGGGATTGTATAGAATAGAGGACAGGAGTCGATAGAGGATTGGAGTGTATAGAGGATAGGATATATTATTGGATAGGATAGAGGATAGGATACGATAGTGGATAGGAGAGAGGATAGGATAGGATAGAGGATTGGAGTGTATAGAGGATAGAATATAGAATAGGATAGAGGATAGGATAGGATAGAGGATAGGATAGGATAGAGCATAGGATAGGATAGAGGATAGGATAGGATTGAGGATAGGATAGGATAGGATAGAGGATAGGATAGGATAGAGGATAGGATAGGATGGAGGATAGGATAGGGTAGAGGAGAGGATAGGATAGAGGATAGGATAGGATGGAGGATAGGATAGGATAGAGGATAGGATATTATAGAGGATAGGATAGGACAGAGGATAGGATAGGATAGAGGATAGGATAGGATAGAGGATAGGATAGGATAGAGGATAGGTTAGGATAGAGGATAGGATAGGATAGAGGATAGGATAGGATAGAGGATAGGATTGGATAGAGGATAGGATAGGATGGAGGATAGGATAGGATAGAGGATAGGATATTATAGAGGATAGGATAGGATAGAGGATAGGATAGAGAATGGGAAAGGATAGAGGATAGGTTAGGATAGAGGATAGGATACAAGATAGAACAGAGGATAGGATAGGGGAATGGATAGGTTAGTTGATACGATAGGTTAGAGAATATAATAGGATAGTTCATAATATAGGATAGAGGATAGGATAGGGGATTGGATAGGATAGAAGATAGGAGACGATAGAGGATAGGATATTATAGAAGATTGGATAGGATAGAGGATAGGATAGGATAGAGGATAGGATAGAGAATGGGAAAGGATAGAGGATAGGTTAGGATAGAGGATAGGATAGAAGATAGAACAGAGGATAGGATAGGGGAATGAATAGGATAGTTGATACGATAGGTTAGAGAATAGGATAGGATAGTGGATAATATAGGATAGAGGATAGGATAGGGGATTGGATAGGATTGAAGATAGGAGACGATAGAGGATAGGATAGGATAGAGGATAGGATAGAGAATAGAACAGGATAGAGGATAGGATAGGATAGAGGATAGGATTGGATAGAGGATAGGATAGGATAGAGGATATGATAGGATAGAGGATAGAATAGGGTAGAGGATAGGATAGGAATGAGGATAGGATAGGATAGAGGATAGGATAGGATAGGATAGAGGATAGGATAGGATAGAGGATAGGATAGGATAGGACAGAGGATAGGATAGGATAGAGGATAGGATTGGATAGAGGATAGGATAGGATAGAGGATATGATAGGATAGAGGATAGAATAGGGTAGAGGATAGGATAGGAATGAGGATAGGATAGGATAGAGGATAGGATAGGATAGGATAGAGGATAGGATAGGATAGAGGATAGGATAGGATAGAGGATATGATAGGATAGAGGATAGGATAGGATAGATGGTAGGATAGGATCGAGGATAGGATAGGATAGCGGATAGAATAGGGTAAAGGATAGGATACGATAGTGGATAGGACAGAGGATAGGATAGGATAGAGGATAGGATAGGAATGAGGATAGGATAGGATAGAGGATAGGATAAGATAGAGGATCGGATAGGATCGGATAGAATATAGAATAGGATAGAGGATAGGATAGGATAGAGGATAGGATAGGATAGAGGATAGGATAGAGGATAGGATAGGATAGAGGATAGGATAGGATTGAGGATAGGATAGGATAGAGGATAGGTTAGGGGAATGGATAGGATAGTTGAGACGATAGGTTAGAGAATAGGATAGGATAGAGGATAGGATAGGATAGAGGATATGATAGGACAGAGGATAGGATAGGATAGAGGGTAGGATAGGATAGAGGATAGGATAGGATAGAGGATAGGTTAGGATAGAGGATAGGATAGGATAGAGGATAGGATAGGATAGAGGATAGGATTGGATAGAGGATAGGATAGGATAGAGGATAGGATAGGATAGAGGATAGGATAGGATAGAGGATAGGATAGGATAGAGGATATGATAGGATAGAGGATAGAATAGGGTAGAGGATAGGATAGGAATGAGGATAGGATAGGATAGAGGATAGGATAGGATAGGATAGAGGATAGGATAGGATAGAGGATAGGATAGGATAGAGGATATGATAGGATAGAGGATAGGATAGGATAGATGGTAGGATAGGATAGAGGATAGGATAGGATAGCGGATAGGATAGGGTAGAGGATAGGATACGATAGTGGATAGGACAGAGGATAGGATAGGATAGAGGATAGGATAGGAATGAGGATAGGATAGGATAGAGGATAGGATAAGATAGAGGATCGGATAGGATCGCATAGAATATAGAATAGGATAGAGGATAGGATAGGATAGAGGATAGGATAGGATAGAGGATAGGATAGGATAGAGGATAGGATAGGATAGAGGATAGGATAGGATAGAGGATAGGATAGAGGATAGGATAGATGATAGGATAGGATGGAGGATAGGATAGGATTGAGGATAGGATAGGATAGAGGATAGGATAGGGGAATGGATAGGATAGTTGAGACGATAGGTTAGAGAATAGGATAGGATAGAGGATAGGATAGGATAGAGGATATGATAGGACAGAGGATAGGATAGGATAGAGGGTAGGATAGGATAGAGGATAGGATAGGATAGCGGATAGGATAGGGTAGAGGATAGGATACGATAGTGGATAGGACGGAGGATAGGATAGGATAGAGGATAGGATAGGAATGAGGATAGGATAGGATAGAGGATAGGATAAGGTAGAGGATCGGATAGGATCGGATAGAATATAGAATAGGATAGAGGATAGGATATGGTAGAGGACAGGATAGGATAGAGGATAGGATAGGATTGAGGATAGGATAGGATAGAGGATAGGATAGGGGAATGGATAGGATAGTTGAGACGATAGGTTAGAGAATAGGATAGGATAGTGGATAGGATAGGATAGAGGATAGGATAGGATAGCGGATGGGATAGGATATAGGATTGGATAGGATAGAGGATAGGCTAGGATAGAGGATGGGATAGGATAGAGGATAGGATAGGATAGAGGATAGGATATTATAGAAGATTGGATAGGATAGAGGATAGGACAGGATAGGATAGAGGATAGGATAGGATAGAGGATAGGATAGAGAATGGGAAAGGATAGATGATAGGTTAGGATAGAGGATAGGATAGAGGATAGAATAGAGGATAGGATAGGGGAAAGGATAGGATAGTTGATACGATAGGTTAGAGAATAGGATAGGATAGTGGATAATATAGGATAGAGGATAGGATAGGGGATTGGATAGGATAGAAGATAGGAGACGATAGAGGATAAGATAGGATAGAGGAAAGGATAGAGAATAGAACAGGATAGAGGATAGGATAGGATAGATGATATTATAGGATAGAGGATAGGAGACGATAGAGGATAGGATAGGGGATTGTATAGAATAGAGGACAGAAGACGATTGAGGATAGGATAGGATAGAGGATAGGATAGGATAGGATAGAGGATAGGATAGGATAGAGGATAGGATTGGATAGAGGATAGGATAGGATAGAGGATATGATAGGATAGAGGATAGAATAGGGTAGAGGATAGGATAGGAATGAGGATAGGATAGGATAGAGGATAGGATAGGATAGAGGATAGGATAGGATAGAGGATAGGATAGGATAGAGGATAAGATAGGATAGAGGATAGGATAGGATAGAGGATAGGATAGGATAGCGGATAGGATAGGGTAGAGGATAGGATACGATAGTGGATAGGACAGAGGATAGGATAGGATAGAGGATAGGATATTATAGAAGATTGGAAAGGATAGAGGATAGGATAGGATAGGATAGGATAGGATAGAGGATAGGATAGGATAGAGGATAGGATAGGTTAGAGGATAGGATAGGATAGAGGATAGGATAGGATACAGGATAGGATATTATAGAGGATAGGATAGGATAGAGGATAGGATAGAGAATGGGAAAGGATAGAGGATAGGTTAGGATAGCGGATAGGATAGGGTAGAGGATAGGATACGATAGTGGATAGGACAGAGGATAGGATAGGATAGAGGATAGGATATTATAGAAGATTAGATAGGATAGAGGATAGGATAGGATAGGATAGGATAGAGGATAGGATAGGATAGAGGATAGGAGACGATAGAGGATAGGATAGGGGATTGTATAGAATAGAGGACAGGAGACGATAGAGGATTGGTGTGTATAGAGGATAGGATATAGGATTGGATAGGATAGAGGATAGGATACGATAGTGGATAGGAGAGAGGATAGGATAGGATAGAGGATTGGAGTGTATAGAGGATAGAATATAGAATAGGATAGAGGATAGGATAGGATAGAGGATAGGATAGGATAGAGGATAGGATAGGATAGAGGATAGGATAGGATTGAGGATAGGATAGGATAGGATAGAGGATAGGATAGGATAGAGGATAGGATAGGATGGAGGATAGGATAGGATAGAGGAGAGGATAGGATAGGATGGAGGATAGGATAGGATAGAGGATAGGATATTATAGAGGATAGGATAGGACAGAGGATAGGATAGGATAGAGGATAGGATAGGATAGAGGATAGGATAGGATAGAGGATAGGTTAGGATAGAGGAAAGGATAGGATAGAGGATAGGATAGGATAGAGGATAGGATTGGATAGAGGATAGGATAGGATAGAGGATAGGATAGGATAGAGGATAGGATAGGATAGAGGATAGGATAGGATAGAGGATAGGATATTATAGAGGATAGGATAGGATAGAGGATAGGATAGAGAATGGGAAAGGATAGAGGATAGGTTAGGATAGAGGATAGGATACAAGATAGAACAGAGGATAGGATAGGGGAATGGATAGGTTAGTTGATACCATAGGTTAGAGAATAGGATAGGATAGTGGATAATATAGGATAGAGAATAGGATAGGGGATTGGATAGGATAGAAGATAGGAGACGATAGAGGATAGGATATTATAGAAGATTGGATAGGATAGATGATAGGATAGGATAGGATAGAGGATAGGATAGGATAGAGGATAGGATAGAGAATGGGAAAGGATAGAGGATAGGTTAGGATAGAGGATAGGATAGAAGATAGAACAGAGGGTAGGATAGGGGAATGAATAGGATAGTTGATACGATAGGTTAGAGAATAGGATAGGATAGAGGATAGGATAGGATAGGATAGAGGATAGGATAGGATAGAGGATAAAATTGGATAGAGGATAGGATAGGATAGAGGATAGAATAGGGTAGAGGATAGGATAGGATAGAGGATAGGATAGGATAGATGGGAGAATAGGATAGAGGATAGGATAGGATAGCGGATAGGATAGGGTAGAGGATAGGATACGATAGTGGATAGGACAGAGGATAGGATAGGATAGAGGATAGGATAAGATAGAGGATCGGATAGGATCGGATAGAATATAGAATAGGATAGAGGATAGGATAGGATAGAGGATAGGATAGGATAGAGGATAGGATAGAGGATAGGATAGAGGATAGGATAGAGGATAGGATAGGATAGAGGATAGGATAGGATTGAGGATAGGATAGGATAGGATAGAGGATAGGATAGGATAGAGGATAGGATAGGATGGAGGATAGGATAGGATAGAGGAGAGGATAGGATAGAGGATAGGATAGAGGATAGGATAGGATAGAGGATAGGATAGGATAGAGGATAGGATATTATAGAGGATAGGATAGGATAGAGGATAGGATAGGATAGAGGATAGGATAGGATAGAGGATAGGTTAGGATAGAGGATAGGATAGGATAGAGGATAGGATAGGATAGAGGATAGGATTGTATAGAGGATAGGATAGGATAGAGGATAGGATAGGATAGAGGATAGGATAGGATAGAGGATAGGATAGGATAGAGGATAGGATAGGATAGACGATAGGATAGGATAGCGGATGGGATAGGATATAGGATTGGATAGGATAGAGGATAGGCTAGGATAGAGGATGGGATAGGATAGAGGATAGGATAGGATAGAGGATAGGATATTATAGAAGATTGGATAGGATAGAGGATAGGATAGGATAGGATAGAGGATAGGATAGGATAGAGGATAGGATAGAGAATGGGAAAGGATAGATGATAGGTTAGGATAGAGGATAGGATAGAGGATAGAATAGAGGATAGGATAGGGGAAAGGATAGGATAGTTGATACGATAGGTTAGAGAATAGGATAGGATAGTGGATAATATAGGATAGAGGATAGGATAGGGGATTGGATAGGATAGAAGATAGGAGACGATAGAGGATAGGATAGGATATAGGATAGGATAGAGAATAAAACAGGATAGAGGATAGGATAGGATAGATGATATTATAGGATAGAGGATAGGAGACGATAGAGGATAGGATAGGGGATTGTATAGAATAGAGGACAGGAGACGATAGAGGATAGGATAGGATAGAGGATAGGATAGGATAGGATAGAGGATAGGATAGGATAGAGGATAGGATTGGATAGAGGATAGGATAGGATAGAGGATATGATAGGATAGAGGATAGAATAGGGTAGAGGATAGGATAGGAATGAAGATAGGATAGGATAGAGGATAGGATAGGATAGGATAGAGGATAGGATAGGATAGAGGATAGGATAGGATAGAGGATATGATAGGATAGAGGATAGGATAGGATAGATGGTAGGATAGGATAGAGGATAGGATAGGATAGCGGATAGGATAGGGTAGAGGATAGGATACGATAGTGGATAGGACAGAGGATAGGATAGGATAGAGGATAGGATAGGAATGAGGATAGGATAGGATAGAGGATAGGATAAGATAGAGGATCGGATAGGATCGGATAGAATATAGAATAGGATAGAGGATAGGATAGGATAGAGGATAGGATAGGATAGAGGATAGGATAGGATAGAGGATAGGATAGGATAGAGGATAGGATAGGATAGAGGATAGGATAGAGGATAGGATAGAGGATAGGATAGAGGATAGGATAGGATGGAGGATAGGATAGGATTGAGGATAGGATAGGATAGAGGATAGGATAGGGGAATGGATAGGATAGTTGAGACGATAGGTTAGAGAATAGGATAGGATAGAGGATAGGATAGGATAGAGGATATGATAGGACAGAGGATAGGATAGGATAGAGGGTAGGATAGGATAGAGGATAGGATAGGATAGCGGATAGGATAGGGTAGAGGATAGGATACGATAGTGGATAGGACGGAGGATAGGATAGGATAGAGGATAGGATAGGAATGAGGATAGGATAGGATAGAGGATAGGATAAGGTAGAGGATCGGATAGGATCGGATAGAATATAGAATAGGATAGAGGATAGGATATGGTAGAGGATAGGATAGGATAGAGGATAGGATAGGATTGATGATAGGATAGGATAGAGGATAGGATAGGGGAATGGATAGGATAGTTGAGACGATAGGTTAGAGAATAGGATAGGATAGTGGATAGGATAGGATAGAGGATAGGATAGGATAGCGGATGGGATAGGATATAGGATTGGATAGGATAGAGGATAGGCTAGGATAGAGGATGGGATAGGATAGAGGATAGGATAGGATAGAGGATAGGATATTATAGAAGATTGGATAGGATAGAGGATAGGACAGGATAGGATAGAGGATAAGATAGGATAGAGGATAGGATAGAGAATGGGAAAGGATAGATGATAGGTTAGGATAGAGGATAGGATAGAGGATAGAATAGAGGATAGGATAGGGGAAAGGATAGGATAGTTGATACGATAGGTTAGAGAATAGGATAGGATAGTGGATAATATAGGATAGAGGATAGGATAGGGGATTGGATAGGATAGAAGATAGGAGACGATAGAGGATAAGATAGGATAGAGGATAGGATAGAGAATAGAACAGGATAGAGGATAGGATAGGATAGATGATATTATAGGATAGAGGATAGGAGACGATAGAGGATAGGATAGGGGATTGTATAGAATAGAGGACAGAAGACGATTGAGGATAGGATAGGATAGAGGATAGGATAGGATAGGATAGAGGATAGGATAGGATAGAGGATAGGATTGGATAGAGGATAGGATAGGATAGAGGATATGATAGGATAGAGGATAGAATAGGGTAGAGGATAGGATAGGAATGAGGATAGGATAGGATAGAGGATAGGATAGGATAGAGGATAGGATAGGATAGAGGATAGGATAGGATAGAGGATAAGATAGGATAGAGGATAGGATAGGATAGAGGATAGGATAGGATAGCGGATAGGATAGGGTAGAGGATAGGATACGATAGTGGATAGGACAGAGGATAGGATAGGATAGAGGATAGGATATTATAGAAGATTGGATAGGAAAGAGGATAGGATAGGATAGGATAGGATAGGATAGAGGATAGGATAGGATAGAGGATAGGATAGGTTAGAGGATAGGATAGGATAGAGGATAGGATAGGATAGAGGATAGGATATTATAGAGGATAGGATAGGATAGAGGATAGGATAGAGAATGGGAAAGGATAGAGGATAGGTTAGGATAGCGGATAGGATAGGGTAGAGGATAGGATACGATAGTGGATAGGACAGAGGATAGGATAGGATAGAGGATAGGATATTATAGAAGATTGGATAGGATAGAGGATAGGATAGGATAGGATAGGATAGAGGATAGGATAGGATAGAGGATAGGAGACGATAGAGGATAGGATAGGGGATTGTATAGAATAGAGGACAGGAGACGATAGAGGATTGGAGTGTATAGAGGATAGGATATAGGATTGGATAGGATAGAGGATAGGATACGATAGTGGATAGGAGAGAGGATAGGATAGGATAGAGGATTGGAGTGTATAGAGGATAGAATATAGAATAGGATAGAGGATAGGATAGGATAGAGGATAGGATAGGATAGAGGATAGGATAGGATAGAGGATAGGATAGGATTGAGGATAGGATAGGATAGGATAGAGGATAGGATAGGATAGAGGATAGGATAGGATGGAGGATAGGATAGGATAGAGGAGAGGATAGGATAGGATGGAGGATAGGATAGGATAGAGGATAGGATATTATAGAGGATAGGATAGGACAGAGGATAGGATAGGATAGAGGATAGGATAGGATAGAGGATAGGATAGGATAGAGGATAGGTTAGGATAGAGGATAGGATAGGATAGAGGATAGGATAGGATAGAGGATAGGATTGGATAGAGGATAGGATAGGATAGAGGATAGGATAGGATAGAGGATAGGATAGGGAATTGGATAGGATAGAAGATAGGAGACGATAGAGGATAGGATAGGATAGAGGATAGGATAGAGAATAGAACAGGATAGAGGATAGGATAGGATAGATGATATTATAGGATAGAGGATAGGAGACGATAGAGGATAGGATAGGATAGAGGATAGGATAGGATAGGATAGAGGATAGGATAGGATAGAGGATAGGATTGGATAGAGGATAGAATAGGATAGAGGATATGATAGGATAGAGGATAGAATAGGGTAGAGGATAGGATAGGATAGAGGATAGGATAGGATAGATGGTAGGATAGGATAGAGGATAGCATAGGATAGCGGATAGGATAGGGTAGAGGATAGGATACGATAGTGGATAGGACAGAGGATAGGATAGGATAGAGGATAGGATAGGAATGAGGATAGGATAGGATAGATGATAGGATAAGATAGAGGATCGGATAGGATCGGCTAGAATATAGAATAGGATAGAGGATAGGATAGGATAGAGGATAGGATAGGATAGAGGATAGGATAGGATAGAGGATAGGATAGGATAGAGGATAGGATAGGATAGAGGATAGGATAGGATAGAGGATAGGATAGGATAGAGGATATGATAGGACAGAGGATAGGATAGGATAGAGGGTAGGATAGGATAGAGGATAGGATAGGATAGCGGATAGGATAGGATTGAGGATAGGATAGGATAGAGGATAGGATAGGGGAATGGATAGGATAGTTGAGACGATAGGTTAGAGAATAGGATAGGATAGAGGATAGGATAGGATAGAGGATATGATAGGACAGAGGATAGGATAGGATAGAGGGTAGGATAGGATAGAGGATAGGATAGGATAGCGGATAGGATAGGGTAGAGGATAGGATACGATAGTGGATAGGACAGAGGATAGGATAGGATAGAGGATAGGATAGGAATGAGGATAGGATAGGATAGAGGATAGGATAAGGTAGAGGATCGGATAGGATCGGATAGAATATAGAATAGGATAGAGGATAGGATAGGATAGAGGATTGGAGTGTATAGAGGATAGAATATAGAATAGGATAGAGGATAGGATAGGATAGAGGATAGGATAGGATAGAGGATAGGATAGGATAGAGGATAGGATAGGATTGAGGATAGGATAGGATAGGATAGAGGATAGGATAGGATAGGATAGAGGATAGGATAGGATAGAGGATAGGATTGGATAGAGGATAGGATAGGATAGAGGATATGATAGGATAGAGGATAGAATAGGGTAGAGGATAGGATAGGAATGAGGATAGGATAGGATAGAGGATAGGATAGGATAGAGGATAGGATAGGATAGAGGATAGGATAGGATAGAGGATAAGATAGGATAGAGGATAGGATAGGATAGAGGATAGGATATTATAGAGGATAGGATAGGATAGAGGATAGGATAGAGAATGGGAAAGGATAGAGGATAGGTTAGGATAGCGGATAGGATAGGGTAGAGGATAGGATACGATAGTGGATAGGACAGAGGATAGGATAGGATAGAGGATAGGATATTATAGAAGATTGGATAGGATAGAGGATAGGATAGGATAGGATAGGATAGAGGATAGGATAGGATAGAGGATAGGAGACGATAGAGGATAGGATAGGGGATTGTATAGAATAGAGGACAGGAGACGATAGAGGATTGGAGTGTATAGAGGATAGGATATAGGATTGGATAGGATAGAGGATAGGATACGATAGTGGATAGGAGAGAGGATAGGATAGGATAGAGGATTGGAGTGTATAGAGGATAGAATATAGAATAGGATAGAGGATAGGATAGGATTGAGGATAGGATAGGATAGGATAGAGGATAGGATAGGATAGAGGATAGGATAGGATGGAGGATAGGATAGGATAGAGGAGAGGATAGGATAGATGGTAGGATAGGATAGAGGATAGGATAGGATAGTGGATAATATAGGATAGAGAATAGGATAGGGGATTGGATAGGATAGAAGATAGGAGACGATAGAGGATAGGATAGGATAGAGGATAGGATAGAGAATAGAACAGGATAGAGGATAGGATAGGATAGATGATATTATAGGATAGAGGATAGGAGACGATAGAGGATAGGATAGGGGATTGTATAGAATAGAGGACAGAAGACGATAGAGGATAGGATAGGATAGAGGATAGGATAGGATAGGATAGAGGATAGGATAGGATAGAGGATAGGATTGGATAGAGGATAGGATAGGATAGAGGATATGATAGGATAGAGGATAGAATAGGGTGGAGGATAGGATAGGATAGAGGATAGGATAGGATAGATGGTAGGATAGGATAGAGGATAGGATAGGATAGCGGATAGGATAGGGTAGAGGATAGGATACGATAGTGGATAGGACAGAAGATAGGATAGGATAGAGGATAGGATAGGAATGAGGATAGGATAGGATAGATGATAGGATAAGATAGAGGATCGGATAGGATCGGATAGAATATAGAATAGGATAGAGGATAGGATAGGATAGAGGATAGGATAGGATAGAGGATAGGATAGGATAGAGGACAGGATAGGATAGAGGATAGGATAGAGGATAGGATAGAGGATAGGATAGGATAGAGGATAGGATAGGATTGAGGATAGGATAGGATAGAGGATAGGATAGGGGAATGGATAGGATAGTTGAGACGATAGGTTAGAGAATAGGATAGGATAGAGGATAGGATAGGATAGAGGATATGATAGGACAGAGGATAGGATAGGATAGAGGGTAGGATAGGATAGAGGATAGGATAGGATAGAGGATAGGCTATTATAGAGGATGGGATAGGATAGAGGATAGGATAGGATAGAGGATAGGATATTATAGAAGATTGGATAGGATAGAGGATAGGACAGGATAGGATAGAGGATAGGATAGGATAGAGGATAGGATAGAGAATGGGAAAGGATAGATGATAGGATAGGAATGAGGATAGGATATAGGATTGGATAGGATAGAGGATAGGATACGATAGTGGAGAGGACAGAGGATAGGATAGGATAGAGGATAGGATAGGAATGAGGATAGGATAGGATAGAGTATAGGATAAGATAGAGGATCGGATAGGATCGGATAGAATATAGAATAGGGTAGAGGATAGGATAGGATAGAGGATAGGATAGGATAGAGGATAGGATAGGATAGAGGATAGGATAGGATAGAGGATAGGATAGAGGATAGGATAGGATAGAGGATAGGATAGGATAGAGGATAGGATAGTGGATAGGATAGGATAGAGGATAGGATAAGGTAGAGGATCGGATAGGATCGGATAGAATATAGAATAGGATAGAGGATAGGATAGGATAGAGGATAGGATAGGATAGAGGATAGGATAGGATTGATGATAGGATAGGATAGAGGATAGGATAGGATAGAGGATAGGATAGAGGATAGGATAGGATAGAGGATAGGATAGTGGATAGGATAGGATAGAGGATAGGATAGGATAGCGGATGGGATAGGATATAGGATTGGATAGGATAGAGGATAGGCTAGGATAGAGGATAGGATAGGATAGAGGATAGGATAGGATAGAGGATAGGATAGGATAGAGGATAGGATAGAGAATCGGAAAGGATAGAGGATAGGTTAGGATAGAGGATAGGATAGAGGATAGAATAGAGGATAGGATAGGGGAATGGATAGGATAGTTGATACGATAGGTTAGAGAATAGGATAGGATAGTGGATAATATAGGATAGAGGATAGGATAGAGGATTGGATAGGATAGAAGATAGGAGACGATAGAGGATAGGATAGGATAGAGCATAGGATAAAGAATAGAACAGGATAGAGGATAGGATAGGATAGATGATATTATAGGATAGCGGATGGGTTAGGATATAGGATTGGATAGGATAGAGGATAGGCTAGGATAGAGGATAGGATAGGATAGAGGATAGGATAGGATAGAGGATAGGATAGAGAATGGGAAAGGATAGAGGATAGGTTAGGATAGAGGATAGGATAGAGGATAGAATAGAGGATAGGATAGGGGAATGGATAGGATAGTTGATACGATAGGTTAGAGAATAGGATAGGATAGTGGATAATATAGGATAGAGGATAGGATAGGGGATTGGATAGGATAGAAGATAGGAGACGATAGAGGATAGGATAGGATAGAGCATAGGATAAAGAATAGAACAGGATAGAGGATAGGATAGGATAGAGGATAGGATAGAGAATGGGAAAGGATAGAGGATAGGTTAGGATAGCGGATAGGATAGGGTAGAGGATAGGATACGATAGTGGATAGGACAGAGGATAGGATAGGATAGAGGATAGGATATTATAGAAGATTGGATAGGATAGAGGATAGGATAGGATAGGATAGGATAGAGGATAGGATAGGATAGAGGATAGGAGACGATAGAGGATAGGATAGGGGATTGTATAGAATAGAGGACAGGAGACGATAGAGGATTGGAGTGTATTGAGGATAGGATATAGGATTGGATAGGATAGAGGATAGGATACGATAGTGGATAGGAGAGAGGATAGGATAGGATAGAGGATTGGAGTGTATAGAGGATAGAATATAGAATAGGATAGAGGATAGGATAGGATAGAGGATAGGATAGGATAGAGGATAGGATAGGATAGAGGATAGGATAGGATTGAGGATAGGATAGGATAGGATAGAGGATAGGATAGGATAGAGGATAGGATAGGATGGAGGATAGGATAGGATAGAGGAGAGGATAGGATAGATGGTAGGATAGGATAGAGGATAGGATAGGATAGTGGATAATATAGGATAGAGAATAGGATAGGGGATTGGATAGGATAGAAGATAGGAGACGATAGAGGATAGGATAGGATAGAGGATAGGATAGAGAATAGAACAGGATAAAGGATAGGATAGGATAGATGATATTATAGGATAGAGGATAGGAGACGATAGAGGATAGGATAGGGGATTGTATAGAATAGAGGACAGAAGACGATAGAGGATAGGATAGGATAGAGGATAGGATAGGATAGGATAGAGGATAGGATAGGATAGAGGATAGGATTGGATAGAGGATAGGATAGGATAGAGGATCTGATAGGATAGAGGATAGAATAGGGTAGAGGATAGGATAGGATAGAGGATAGGATAGGATAGATGGTAGGATAGGATAGAGGATAGGATAGGATAGCGGATAGGATAGGGTAGAGGATAGGATACGATAGTGGATAGGACAGAGGATAGGATAGGATAGAGGATAGGATAGGAATGAGGATAGGATAGGATAGATGATAGGATAAGATAGAGGATCGGATAGGATCGGATAGAATATAGAATAGGATAGAGGATAGGATAGGATAGAGGATAGGATAGGATAGAGGATAGGATAGGATAGAGGACAGGATAGGATAGATTATAGGATAGGATAGGATAGGATAGAGGATAGGATAGGATAGAGGATAGGAGACGATAGAGGATAGGATAGGGGATTGTATAGAATAGAGGACAGGAGACGATAGAGGATTGGAGTGTATAGAGGATAGGATATAGGATTGGATAGGATAGAGGATAGGATACGATAGTGGATAGGAGAGAGGATAGGATAGGATAGAGGATTGGAGTGTATAGAGGATAGAATATAGAATAGGATAGAGGATAGGATAGGATAGAGGATAGGATAGGATAGAGGATAGGATAGGATAGAGGATAGGATAGGATTGAGGATAGGATAGGATAGGATAGAGGATAGGATAGGATAGAGGATAGGATAGGATGGAGGATAGGATAGGATAGAGGAGAGGATAGGATAGAGGATAGGATAGGATGGAGGATAGGATAGGATAGAGGATAGGATATTATAGAGGATAGGATAGGACAGAGGATAGGATAGGATAGAGGATAGGATAGGATAGAGGATAGGATAGGATAGAGGATAGGTTAGGATAGAGGATAGGATAGGATAGAGGATAGGATAGGATAGAGGATAGGATTGGATAGAGGATAGGATAGGATAGAGGATAGGATAGGATAGAGGATAGGATAGGATAGAGGATAGGATAGGATAGAGGATAGGATAGGATAGAGGATAGGATATTATAGAGGATAGGATAGGATAGAGGATAGGATAGAGAATGGGAAAGGATAGAGGATAGGTTAGGATAGAGGATAGGATACAAGATAGAACAGAGGATAGGATAGGGGAATGGATAGGTTAGTTGATACGATAGGTTAGAGAATAGGATAGGATAGTGGATAATATAGGATAGAGAATAGGATAGGGGATTGGATAGGATAGAAGATAGGAGACGATAGAGGATAGGATATTATAGAAGATTGGATAGGATAGAGGATAGGATAGGATAGGATAGAGGACAGGATAGGATAGAGGATAGGATAGAGAATGGGAAAGGATAGAGGATAGGTTAGGATAGAGGATAGGATAGAAGATAGAACAGAGGATAGGATAGGGGAATGAATAGGATAGTTGATACGATAGGTTAGAGAATAGGATAGGATAGTGGATAATAAAGGATAGAGGATAGGATAGGGAATTGGATAGGATAGAAGATAGGAGACGATAGAGGATAGGATTGGATAGAGGATAGGATAGAGAATAGAACAGGATAGAGGATAGGATAGGATAGATGATATTATAGGATAGAGGATAGGAGACGGTAGAGGATAGGATAGGATAGAGGATAGGATAGGATAGGATAGAGGATAGGATAGGATAGAGGATAGGATTGGATAGAGGATAGGGTAGGCTGGAGGATATGATAGGATAGAGGATAGAATAGGGTAGAGGATAGGATAGGATAGAGGATAGGATAGGATAGATGGTAGGATAGGATAGAGGATAGGATAGGATAGCGGATAGGATAGGGTAGAGGATAGGATACGATAGTGGATAGGACAGAGGATAGGATAGGATAGAGGATAGGATAGGAATGAGGATAGGATAGGATAGATGATAGGATAAGATAGAGGATCGGATAGGATCGGATAGAATATAGAATAGGATAGAGGATAGGATAGGATAGAGGATAGGATAGGATAGAGGATAGGATAGGATAGAGGATAGGATAGGATAGAGGATAGGATAGAGGATAGGATAGAGGATAGGATAGGATAGAGGATAGGATAGGATTGAGGATAGGATAGGATAGAGGATAGGATAGGGGAATGGATAGGATAGTTGAGACGATAGGTTAGAGAATAGGATAGGATAGAGGATAGGATAGGATAGAGGATATGATAGGACAGAGGATAGGATAGGATAGAGGGTAGGATAGGATAGAGGATAGGATAGGATAGCGGATAGGAGAGGGTAGAGGATAGGATACGATAGTGGATAGGACAGAGGATAGGATAGGATAGAGGATAGGATAGGAATGAGGATAGGATAGGATAGAGGATAGGATAAGGTAGAGGATCGGATAGGATCGGATAGAATATAGAATAGGATAGAGGATAGGATAGGATAGAGGATTGGAGTGTATAGAGGATACAATATAGAATAGGATAGAGGATAGGATAGGATAGAGGATTGGATAGGATAGAGGATAGGATAGGATAGAGGATAGGATAGGATTGAGGATAGGATAGGATAGGATAGAGGATAGGATAGGATAGAGGATAGGATAGGATGGAGGATAGGATAGGATAGAGGAGAGGATAGGATAGAGGATAGGATAGGATGGAGGATAGGATAGGATAGAGGATAGGATATTATAGAGGATAGGATAGGACAGAGGATAGGATAGGATAGAGGATAGGATAGGATAGAGGATAGGATAGGATAGAGGATAGGTTAGGATAGAGGATAGGATAGGATAGAGGATAGGATTGGATAGAGGATAGGATAGGATAGAGGATAGGATAGGATAGAGGATAGGATAGGATAGGATAGAGGATAGGATAGGATAGAGGATAGGATTGGATAGAGGATAGGGTAGGCTGGAGGATATGATAGGATAGAGGATAGAATAGGGTAGAGGATAGGATAGGATAGAGGATAGGATAGGATAGATGGTAGGATAGGATAGAGGATAGGATAGGATAGCGGATAGGATAGGGTAGAGGATAGGATACGATAGTGGATAGGACAGAGGATAGGATAGGATAGAGGATAGGATAGGAATGAGGATAGGATAGGATAGATGATAGGATAAGATAGAGGATCGGATAGGATCGGATAGAATATAGAATAGGATAGAGGATAGGATAGGATAGAGGATAGGATAGGATAGAGGATAGGATAGGATAGAGGATAGGATAGGATAGAGGATAGGATAGAGGATAGGATAGAGGATAGGATAGGATAGAGGATAGGATAGGATTGAGGATAGGATAGGATAGAGGATAGGATAGGGGAATGGATAGGATAGTTGAGACGATAGGTTAGAGAATAGGATAGGATAGAGGATAGGATAGGATAGAGGATATGATAGGACAGAGGATAGGATAGGATAGAGGGTAGGATAGGATAGAGGATAGGATAGGATAGCGGATAGGAGAGGGTAGAGGATAGGATACGATAGTGGATAGGACAGAGGATAGGATAGGATAGAGGATAGGATAGGAATGAGGATAGGATAGGATAGAGGATAGGATAAGGTAGAGGATCGGATAGGATCGGATAGAATATAGAATAGGATAGAGGATAGGATAGGATAGAGGATTGGAGTGTATAGAGGATACAATATAGAATAGGATAGAGGATAGGATAGGATAGAGGATTGGATAGGATAGAGGATAGGATAGGATAGAGGATAGGATAGGATTGAGGATAGGATAGGATAGGATAGAGGATAGGATAGGATAGAGGATAGGATAGGATGGAGGATAGGATAGGATAGAGGAGAGGATAGGATAGAGGATAGGATAGGATGGAGGATAGGATAGGATAGAGGATAGGATATTATAGAGGATAGGATAGGACAGAGGATAGGATAGGATAGAGGATAGGATAGGATAGAGGATAGGATAGGATAGAGGATAGGTTAGGATAGAGGATAGGATAGGATAGAGGATAGGATTGGATAGAGGATAGGATAGGATAGAGGATAGGATAGGATAGAGGATAGGACAGGATAGAGGATAGGATATTATAGAGGATAGGATAGGATAGAGGATAGGATAGAGAATGGGAAAGGATAGAGGATAGGTTAGGATAGAGGATAGGATACAAGATAGAACAGAGGATAGGATAGGGGAATGGATAGGTAAGTTGATACGATAGGTTAGAGAATAGGTTAGGATAGTGGATAATATAGGATAGAGAATAGGATAGGGGATTGGATAGGATAGAAGATAGGAGACGATAGAGGATAGGATATTATAGAAGATTGGATAGGATAGAGGATAGGATAGGATAGGATAGAGGATAGGATAGGATAGAGGATAGGATAGAGAATGGGAAAGGATAGAGGATAGGATAGGATAGAGGATAGGATAGTGGATAGGATAGGATAGAGGATAGGATAGGGTAGCGGATGGGATAGGATATAGGATTGGATAGGATAGAGGATAGGCTAGGATAGAGGATAGGATAGGATAGAGGATAGGATAGGATAGAGGATAGGATAGAGAATGGGACAGGATAGAGGA
Source organism: Halictus rubicundus (assembly GCF_050948215.1). Taxonomy (NCBI): domain Eukaryota; kingdom Metazoa; phylum Arthropoda; class Insecta; order Hymenoptera; family Halictidae; genus Halictus; species Halictus rubicundus. Next base: position 653,769 of record NW_027488623.1, read on the forward strand.
TAGGTTAGGATAGAGGATAGGATAGAGGATAGGATAGGATAGAGGATAGGATAGGAATGAGGATTTGATAGGATAGAGGATAGGATAAGATAGAGGATCGGATAGGATCGGATAGAATATAGAATAGGATAGAGGATGGGATAGGATAGAGGATAGGATAGGGTAGAGGATAGGATACGATAGTGGATAGGAGAGAGGATAGGATAGGATAGAGGATTGGAGTGTATAGAGGATAGGATATAGGATTGGATAGGATAGAGGATAGGATACGATAGTGGATAGGATAGAGGATAGGATAGGATAGAATATAGGATAGGATTGAGGATAGGATAGGATAGAGGATAGGATAGGGGAATGGATAGGATAGTTGAGACGATAAGTTAGAGAATAGGATAGGATAGTGGATAGGATAGGATAGAGGATAGGATAGGATAGCGGATGGGATAGGATATAGGATTGGATAGGATAGAGGATAGGCTATTATAGAAGATTGGATAGGATAGAGGATAGGACAGGATAGGATAGAGGATAGGATAGGATAGAGGATAGGATAGAGGATAGGATAGGATAGAGGATAGGAGACGATAGAGGATATGATAGGGGATTGTACAGGATAGAGGATAGGAGACGATAGAGGATAGGATAGGATACAGGATAGGATAGGATAGGATAGAGGATAGGATAGGATAGGATAGAGGATAGGATAGGATAGAGGATAGGATAGGATAGAGGATATGATAGGATAGAGGATAGGATAGGATAGAGGGTAGGATAGGATAGAGGATAGGATAGGATAGCGGATAGGATAGGGTAGAGGATAGGATACGATAGTGGACAGGACAGAGGATAGGATAGGATAGAGGATAGGATAGGAATGAGGATAGGATAGGATAGAGGATAGGATAAGATAGAGGATCGGATAGGATCGGATAGAATATAGAATAGGAGAGAGGATAGGATAGGATAGAGGATAGGATAGGATAGAGGATAGGATAGGATAGAGGATAGGATATTATAGAAGATTGGATAGGATAGAGGATAGGACAGGATAGGATAGAGGATAGGATAGGATAGAGGATAGGATAGAGAATGGGAAAGGATAGATGATAGGTTAGGATAGAGGATAGGATAGAGGATAGAATACAGGATAGGATAGGGGAAAGGATAGTATAGTTGATACGATAGGTTAGAGAATAGGATAGGATAGTGGATAATATAGGATAGAGGATAGGATAGGGGATTGGATAGGATAGAAGATAGGAGACGATAGAGGATAGGATAGAATAGAGGATAGGATAGAGAATAGAACAGGATAGAGGATAGGATAGGATAGATGATATTATAGGATAGAGGATAGGAGACGATAGAGGATAGGATAGGGGATTGTATAGAATAGAGGACAGGAGACGATAGAGGATAGGATAGGATAGAGGATAGGATAGGATAGGATAGAGGATAGGATAGGATAGAGGATAGGATAGGATAGAGGATGGGATAGGATAGAGGATAGGATAGGATAGAGGATAGGATACGATAGTGGATAGGAGAGAGGATAGGATAGGATAGAGGATTGGAGTGTATAGAGGATAGGATATAGGATTGGATAGGATAGAGGATAGGATACGATAGTGGATAGGATAGAGGATAGGATAGGATAGAGGATAGGATAGGATTGAGGATAGGATAGGTTAGAGAATAGGATAGGATAGTGGATAATATAGGATAGAGGATAGGATAGGGGATTGGATAGGATAGAAGATAGGAGACAATAGAGGATAGGATAGGATAGAGGATAGGATAGAGAATAGAACAGGATAGAGGATAGGATAGGATAGATGATATTATAGGATAGATGATAGGAGACGATAGAGGATAGGATAGGGGATTGTATAGAATAGTGGACAGGAGACGATAGAGGATAGGATAGGATAGAGGATAGGATAGGATAGAGGATAGGATAGGATAGGATAGAGGATAGGATAGGATAGAGGATAGGATAGGATAGAGGATGGGTTAGGATAGAGGATAGGATAGGATAGGATAGAGGATAGGATAGGATAGGATAGAGGATAGGATATGATAGAGGATTGGAGTGTATAGAGGATAGGATATAGGATTGGATAGGATAGAGGATAGGATACGATAGTGGATAGGATAGAGGATAGGATAGGATAGAATATAGGATAGGATTGAGGATAGGATAGGATAGAGGATAGGATAGGGGAATGGATAGGATAGTTGAGACGATAAGTTAGAGAATAGGATAGGATAGTGGATAGGATAGGATAGAGGATAGGATAGGATAGCGGATGGGATAGGATATAGGATTGGATAGGATAGAGGATAGGCTATTATAGAAGATTGGATAGGATAGAGGATAGGACAGGATAGGATAGAGGATAGGATAGGATAGAGGATAGGATAGAGGATAGGATAGGATAGAGGATAGGAGACGATAGAGGATATGATAGGGGATTGTACAGGATAGAGGATAGGAGACGATAGAGGATAGGATAGGATACAGGATAGGATAGGATAGGATAGAGGATAGGATAGGATAGGATAGAGGATAGGATAGGATAGAGGATAGGATAGGATAGAGGATATGATAGGATAGAGGATAGGATAGGATAGAGGGTAGGATAGGATAGAGGATAGGATAGGATAGCGGATAGGATAGGGTAGAGGATAGGATACGATAGTGGACAGGACAGAGGATAGGATAGGATAGAGGATAGGATAGGAATGAGGATAGGATAGGATAGAGGATAGGATAAGATAGAGGATCGGATAGGATCGGATAGAATATAGAATAGGAGAGAGGATAGGATAGGATAGAGGATAGGATAGGATAGCGGATAGGATAAGATAGAGGATCGGATAGGATCGGATAGAATATAGAATAGGATAGAGGATAGGATAGGATAGAGGATAGGATAGGATAGAGGATAGGATAGGATAGAGGATAGGATAGGACAGAGGATAGGATAGAGGATAGGATAGGATAGAGGATAGGATAGGATTGAGGATAGGATAGAGAATGGGAAAGGATAGATGATAGGTTAGGATAGAGGATAGGATAGAGGATAGAATACAGGATAGGATAGGGGAAAGGATAGTATAGTTGATACGATAGGTTAGAGAATAGGATAGGATAGTGGATAATATAGGATAGAGGATAGGATAGGGGATTGGATAGGATAGAAGATAGGAGACGATAGAGGATAGGATAGAATAGAGGATAGGATAGAGAATAGAACAGGATAGAGGATAGGATAGGATAGATGATATTATAGGATAGAGGATAGGAGACGATAGAGGATAGGATAGGGGATTGTATAGAATAGAGGACAGGAGACGATAGAGGATAGGATAGGATAGAGGATAGGATAGGATAGGATAGAGGATAGGATAGGATAGGATAGAGGATAGGATAGGATAGAGGATAGGATAGGATAGAGGATGGGATAGGATAGAGGATAGGATAGGATAGAGGATAGGATACGATAGTGGATAGGAGAGAGGATAGGATAGGATAGAGGATTGGAGTGTATAGAGGATAGGATATAGGATTGGATAGGATAGAGGATAGGATACGATAGTGGATAGGATAGAGGATAGGATAGGATAGAGGATAGGATAGGATTGAGGATAGGATAGGTTAGAGAATAGGATAGGATAGTGGATAATATAGGATAGAGGATAGGATAGGGGATTGGATAGGATAGAAGATAGGAGACAATAGAGGATAGGATAGGATAGAGGATAGGATAGAGAATAGAACAGGATAGAGGATAGGATAGGATAGATGATATTATAGGATAGATGATAGGAGACGATAGAGGATAGGATAGGGGATTGTATAGAATAGTGGACAGGAGACGATAGAGGATAGGATAGGATAGAGGATAGGATAGGATAGAGGATAGGATAGGATAGGATAGAGGATAGGATAGGATAGAGGATAGGATAGGATAGAGGATGGGTTAGGATAGAGGATAGGATAGGATAGGATAGAGGATAGGATAGGATAGGATAGAGGATAGGATATGATAGAGGATTGGAGTGTATAGAGGATAGGATATAGGATTGGATAGGATAGAGGATAGGATACGATAGTGGATAGGACAGAGGATAGGATAGGATAGAGGATAGGATAGGAATGAGGATAGGATAGGATAGAGGATCGGATACGATCGGATAGAATATAGAATAGGATAGAGGATAGGATAGGATAGAGGATAGGATAGAGGATAGAGGATAGGATAGGATAGAGGATAGGATAGGATTGAGGATAGGATATTATAGAGGATAGGATAGGACAGAGGATAGGATAGGATAGAGGATAGGATAGGATAGAGGATAGGATAGGATAGAGGATAGGATAAGATAGAAGATCGGATACGATCAGATAGAATATAGAATAGGATAGAGGATAGGATAGGATAGAGGATAGGATAGGATAGAGGATAGGATAGGATAGAGGATAGGATAGGATAGAGGATAGGATAGGATAGAGGATACGATAGGATAGAGGATGGGATAGAGGACAGGATAGAGGATAGGATAGGGGATAGGATAGAGGATTGGATAGGATAGAGAATAGGATAGGATAGAGGATAGGATAGGATAGCGGATAGGATAGGATATAGGATTAGATAGGATGGAGTATAGGATAGGATAGAGGATAGGATAGGATAGAGGATAGGATAGGATGGAGGATAGGATAGGATAGAGGAGAGGATAGGATAGAGGATAGGATAGGATAGAGGATAGGATAGGATAAAGGATAGGATATTATAGAGGATAGGATAGGACAGAGGATAGGATAGGATAGAGGATACGATAGGATACAGGATAGGATGGGATAGAGGATAGGATAGGATGGAGGATAGGATAGGATAGAGGAGAGGATAGGATAGAGTATAGGATAGGATAGAGGACAGGATAGGATAGAGGATTGGAGTTTATAGAGAATAGGATATAGGATTGGATAGGATAGAGGATAGGATACGATAGTGGATAGGAGAGAGGATAGGATAGGATAGAGGATTGGAGTGTATAGAGGATAGGATATAGGATTGGATAGGATAGAGGATAGGATACGATAGTGGATAGGACAGAGGATAGGATAGGATAGAGGATTGGATAGGAATGAGGATAGGATAGGATAGATGATAGGATAAGATAGAGGATCGGATAGGATCGGATAGAATATAGAATAGGATAGAGGATAGGATAGTATAGAGGATAGGATAGGATAGAGGATAGGATAGGATAGAGGATAGGATAAGATAGAGGATAGGATAGGATTAAGGATAGGATATTATAGAGGATAGGATAGGACAGAGGATAGGATAGGATAGAGGATAGGATAGGATAGAGGATAGGATAGGATAGAGGATAGGATAAGATAGAAGATCGGATACGATCAGATAGAATATAGAATAGGATAGAGGATAGGATAGGATAGAGGATAGGATAGGATAGAGGATAGGATATTATAGAAGATTGGATAGGATAGAGGATAGGACAGGATAGGATAGAGGATAGGATAGGATAGAGGATAGGATAGAGAATGGGAAAGGATAGATGATAGGTTAGGATAGAGGATAGGATAGAGGATAGAATAGAGGATACGATAGGGGAAAGGATAGGATAGTTGATACGATAGGTTAGAGAATAGGATAGGATAGTGGATAACATAGGATAGAGGATAGGATAGGGGATTGGATAGGATAGAAGATAGGAGACGATAGAGGATAGGATAGAATAGAGGATAGGATAGAGAATAGAACAGGATAGAGGATAGGATAGGATAGATGATATTATAGGATAGAGGATAGGAGACGATAGAGGATAGGATAGGGGATTGTATAGAATAGAGGACAGGAGACGATAGAGGATAGGATAGGATAGAGGATAGCATAGGATAGAGGATGGGATAGGATAGAGGATATTATAGGATAGAGGATAGGATACGATAGTGGATAGGAGAGAGGATAGGATAGCATAGAGGATTGGAGTGTATAGAGGATAGGATATAGGATTGGATAGGATAGAGGATAGGATACGATAGTGGATAGGATAGAGGATAGGATAGGATAGAGGATAGGATAGGATTGAGGATAGGATAGGTTAGAGAATAGGATAGGATAGTGGATAATATAGGATAGAGGATAGGATAGGGGATTGGATAGGATAGAAGATAGGAGACGATAGAGGATAGGATAGGATAGAGGATATGATAGAGAATAGAACAGGATAGAGGATAGGATAGGATAGATGATATTATAGGATAGATGATAGGAGACGATAGAGGATAGGATAGGGGATTGTATAGAATAGAGGACAGGAGACGATAGAGGATAGGATAGGATAGAGGATAGGATAGGATAGAGGATAGGAGAGGATAGGATAGAGGATAGGATAGGATAGAGGATAGGATAGGATAGGATAGAGGATAGGATAGGATAGAGGATAGGATAGGATAGAGGATAGGATAGGATAGAGGATGGGTTAGGATAGAGGATAGGATAGGATAGGATAGAGGATAGGATAGGATAGGATAGAGGATAGGATTGGATAGAGGATAGGATAGGATAGAGGATATGATAGGACAGAGGATAGGATAGGATAGAGGGTAGGATAGGATAGAGGATAGGATAGGATAGAGGACAGGATAGGATAGAGGATTGGATATAGGATTGGATAGGATAGAGGATAGGATAGGATAGGATAGAGGATAGGATAGGATAGGATAGAGGATAGGATAGGATAGGATAGAGGATAGGATTGGATAGAGGATAGGATAGGATAGAGGATATGATAGGACAGAGGATAGGATAGGATAGAGGGTAGGATAGGATAGAGGATAGGATAGGATAGCGGATAGGATAGGGTAGAGTATAGAATAGGATAGAGGATAGGATATGATAGAGGATTGGAGTGTATAGAGGATAGGATATAGGATTGGATAGGATAGAGGATAGGATACGATAGTGGATAGGACAGAGGATAGGATAGGATAGAGGATAGGATAGGAATGAGGATAGGATAGGATAGAGGATAGGATAGGATAGAGGATAGGTTAGGATAGAGGATAGGATAGGATAGAGGATAGGATATTATAGAGGATAGGATAGGATAGAGGATAGGATAGGATAGAGGACAGGATAGGATAGAGGATTGGATATAGGATTGGATAGGATAGAGGATAGGATAGGATAGGATAGAGGATAGGATAGGATAGAGGATAGGATAGGATAGAGGATGGGATAGGATAGAGGATAGGACAGGATAGAGGATAGGATACGATAGTGGATAGGAGAGAGGATAGGATAGGATAGAGGATTGGAGTGTATAGAGGATAGGATATAGGATTGGATAGGATAGAGGATAGGATACGATAGTGGATAGGACAGAGGATAGGATAGGATAGAGGATAGGATAGGAATGCGGATAGGATAGGATAGAGGACAGGATAGGGTAGAGGATTGGAGTGTATAGAGGATAGGATATAGGATTGGATAGGATAGAGGATAGGATACGATAATGGATAGGACAGAGGATAGGATAGGATAGAGGATAGGATAGGAATGAGGATAGGATATAGGATTGGATAGGATATAGGATAGGATACGATAGTGGATAGGACAGAGGATAGGATAGGATAGAGGATAGGATAGGAATGAGGATTTGATAGGATAGAGGATAGGATAAGATAGAGGATCGGATAGGATCGGATAGAATATAGAATAGGATAGAGGATAGGATAGGATAGAGGATAGGATAGGATAGAGGATAGGATAGGATAGAGGATAGGATAGGATAGAGGATAGGATAGGATAGAGGATAGGATAGGATAGAGGATAGGATAGGATAGAGGATAGGATAGGATAGAGGATGGGTTAGGATAGAGGATAGGATAGGATAGGATAGAGGATAGGATAGGATAGGATAGAGGATAGGATAGGATAGGATAGAGGATAGGATAGGATAGAGGATAGGATATTATAGAGGATAGGATAGGACAGAGGATAGGATAGGATAGAGGATAGGATAGGATACAGGATAGGATGGGATAGAGGATAGGATAGGATGGAGGATAGGATAGGAGAGAGGAGAGGATAGGATAGAGGATAGGATAGGATAGAGGACAGGATAGGATAGAGGATTGGAGTGTATAGAGGATAAGATATAGGATTGGATAGGATAGAGGATAGGATACGATAGTGGATAGGACAGAGGATAGGATAGGATAGAGGATTGGATAGGAATGAGGATAGGATAGGATAGAGGATAGGATAAGATAGAGGATCGGATAGGATCGGATAGAATATAGAATAGGATAGAGGATAGGATAGTATAGAGGATAGGATAGGATAGAGGATAGGATAGGATAGAGGATAGGATAAGATAGAGGATAGGATAGGATAGAGGATAGGATAGGATAGAGGATAGGATAGAGGATAGGATAGAGGATAGGATAGAGGATAGGATAGGGGATAGGATAGAGGATTGGATAGGATAGAGGATAGGATAGGATAGAGGATTGGATAGGATGGAGTATAGGATAGGACAGATGATATTATAGGATACAGGATAGGATAGGATAGAGGATAGGATAGGATAGAGGATAGGATAGGATAGGATAGAGGATAGGATAGGATAGAGGATAGGATAGGATGGAGGATAGGATAGGATAGAGGAGAGGATAGGATAGAGGATAGGATATGATAGAGGATAGGATAGGATAGAGGATAGGATATTATAGAGGATAGGATAGGACAGAGGATAGGATAGGAAAGAGGATAGGATAGGATACAGGATAGGATGGGATAGAGGATAGGATAGGATGGAGGATAGGATAGGATAGAGGAGAGGATAGGATAGAGGATAGGATAGGATAGAGGACAGGATAGGATAGAGGATAGGATACGATAGTGGATAGGAGAGAGGATAGGATAGGATAGAGGATTGGAGTGTATAGAGGATAGGATATAGGATTGGATAGGATAGAGGATAGGATACGATAGTGGATAGGACAGAGGATAGGATAGGATAGACGATAGGATAGGAATGAGGATAGGATAGGATAGAGGATAGGATAAGATAGAGGATCGGATAGGATCGGATAGAATATAGAATAGGATAGAGGATAGGATAGGATAGAGGATAGGATAGGATAGAGGATAGGATAGGATAGAGGATAGGATAGGATAGAGGATAGGATAGGATAGAGGATAGGATAGGATAGAGGATAGGATAGGATAGAGGATAGGATAGGATAGAGGATAGGATAGGATAGAGAATAGGATAGGAATGAGGATAGGATAGGGTAGAGGATAGGATAAGATAGAGGATCGGATAGGATCGGATAGAATATAGAATAGGATAGAGGATAGGATAGGGTAGAGGATAGGATAGGATAGAGGATAGGATAGGATAGAGGATAGGATAGGATAGAGGATAGGATAGGATAGAGGATAGGATAGGATAGAGGATAGGATAGGATAGAGGATAGGATAGAGGATAGGATAGGATAGAGGATAGGATAGGATTGAGGATAGGATAGGATAGAGGATAGGATAGGGGAATGGATAGGATAGTTGATACGATAGGTTAGAGAATAGGATAGGATAGTGGATAATATAGGATAGAGGATAGGATAGGGGATTGGATAGGATAGAAGATAGGAGACGATAGAGGATAGGATAGGATAGAGGATAGGATATTATAGAAGATTGGATAGGATAGAGGATAGGATAGGATAGGATAGAGGATAGGACAGGATAGAGGATAGGATAGAGAATGGGAAAGGATAGAGGATAGGTTAGGATAGAGGATAGGATAGAAGATAGAACAGAGGATAGGATAGGGGAATGGATAGGATAGTTGATACGATAGGTTAGAGAATAGGATAGGATAGTGGATAATATAGGATAGAGGATAGGATAGGGGATTGGATAGGATAGAAGATAGGAGACGATAGAGGATAGGATAGGATAGAGGATAGGATAGAGAATAGAACAGGATAGAGGATAGGATAGGATAGATGATATTATAGGATAGAGGATAGGAGACGATAGAGGATAGGATAGGGGATTGTATAGAATAGAGGACAGAAGACGATAGAGGATAGGATAGGATAGAGGATAGAATAGGATAGGATAGAGGATAGGATAGAGGATAGGATAGGATAGGATAGAGGATAGGATAGGATAGAGGATAGGATTGGATAGAGGATAGGATAGGATAGAGGATAGGATAGGATAGAGGATAGGATAGGATAGAGGACGGGATAGGATAGCGGAAAGGATAGGGTAGAGTATAGAATAGGATAGAGGATAGAATAGGGTAGAGGATAGGATAGGAATGAGGATAGGATAGGATAGAGGATAGGATAGGGTAGAGTATAGAATGGGATAGAGGATTGGATAGGATAGAGGATACGATAGGAATGAGGATAGGATAGGATAGAGGGTATGATAGGATAGAGGATAGGATATTATAGAGGGTAGGATAGGATAGAAGATAGGATAGGATAGAGGATAGGGTAGGATAGAGGATTGGAGTGTATAGAGGATAGGATATAGGATTGGATAGGATAGAGGATATTATACGATAGTGGATAGGACAGAGGATTGGATAGAATAGGTGATATTATAGGATAGAGAGTAGGACAGGATAGCGGATAGGATAGGATATAGGATTGGATAGGATAGAGGATAGGATAGGATGGAGGATAGGATAGGATAGAGGATAGGATAGAAATGAGGATAGGATAGGATAGAGGATAGGATAAGATAGAGGATAGGATAGGGGATTTGATAGGATAGATGGTAGGAGACGATAGAGGATATGATAGGGGATTGTATAGGATAGAGGACTGGAGACGATAGAGGATAGGATAGGATAGAGGATAGGATAGGACAGAGGATAGGATAGGATAGAGGATAGGATAGGATAGAGGATAGGATATTATAGAGGATAGGATAGGATAGAGGATAGGACAGGATAGAGGATTGGATAGGATAGGATAGAGTATCGGATAGGGGATTGGATAGGATAGAGGATAGGAGACGATAGAGGATAGGACAGGGGATTGGATAGGATAGAGGACAGGTGACGATAGAGGATAGGATAGAATAGAGGATGGGATAGGATACAGGATATGATAGAATAGAGGATAGGATAGGATTGAGAATCGGATAGGGGATTGGATAGGATAGAGGATAGGAGACGATAGAGGATTGGATAGGGGATTGGATAGGATAGAGGACAGGAGACGATAGAGAATAGCATACGATACAGGATTGGATAGGATAGAGGATGGGATAGGATAGAGGATAGGATAAGGGATTGGATAGGGGATTGGATAGTATAGAGGATAGGATAAGATAGAGGATACGATAGGATAGAGGATAGGATAGGATAGAGGACAGGATAGGGGATTGGATAGGATAGAGGATAGGATAGGATCGAGGATAGGATAGGATATGATAGAGGATGCGATCGGATAGAGGATAGGATAGGGGATTGGATAGGACAGAGGATATGATAGGATAGAGGATAGGATAGGATAGGGCAGTGGATTGGATAGGATAGAGGATAGGATAGGATTGAGGATAGGATAGGATAGAGGATAGGATAGGATAGAGGATCGGATGGGGGATTGGATAGGATAGAGGATAGGAGACGATAGAGGATAGGATAGGGCATTGGATAGGATAGAGGACTGGAGACGATGGAGGATAGGATAGAATAGAGGATAGGATAGGATAGAGGATTGGATAGGATAGAGTATAGGATAGGATAGAGGATAGGATAGGATAGAGGATAGGATAGGATAGAGGATCGGATAGGGGATTGGATAGGATAGAGGATAGGAGACGATAGAGGATAGGATAGGGGATTGGATAGGATAGATGTCAGGGGACGATAGAGGATAGCATACGATACAGGATAGGATAGGATAGAGGATAGGAGACGATAGAGGATAGGATAGGATTGAGTATAGGACGGGATAGAGGAGAGGATAGAGGATTGTATGGGGGATTGGATAGTATAGATGATAGGATAGGATAGAGGATAGGATAGGATAGAGGATAGGATAGGATAGAGGATAGGATAGGATAGAGGATAGGATAGGATAGAGGATAGGATAGGATGGAGGATAGAATAGAGGATAGGATAAGATAGAGGATCGGATGGGGGATTGGATAGGATAGATGATAGGAGACGATAGAGGATAGGATAGGGCATTGGATAGGATAGAGGACTGGAGACGATGGAGGATAGGATAGAATAGAGGATAGGATAGGATACAGGATATGATAGGATAGAGGATAGGATAGGATAGTGGATTGGATAGGATGGAGGATAGGATAGGATTGAGGATAGCATAGGATAGAGGATCGGATAGGGGATTGCATAGGATAGAGGATAGGAGACGATAGAGGATAGGATACGATACAGGATAGAATAGAAGATAGGATAGGATAGAGGATAGGATAGGGCATTGGATAGGATAGAAGACTGGAGACGATGGAGGATAGGATAGAATAGAGGATAGGATAGGATACAGGATATGATAGGATAGAGGATAGGATAGGATAGTGGATTGGATAGGATAGAGGATAGGATAGGATTGAGGATAGGATAGGATAGAGGATAGGATAGGATAGAGGATAGGATAGGACAGAGGATAGGGTAGGATAGAGGATAGGATAGGATAGGATAGAGGATCGGGTAGGGGATTCGATAGGATAGAGGATAGGATAGGGGATTGGATAGGATAGAGGACAGGAGACGATAGAGGATAGCATACGATAGAGGTTAGGATAGGATAGAGGATGGGATAGGATAGAGGATAGGATAGGATAGAGGATAGGATAGAGGATAGGATCAGATAGAGGATAGGATAGGGGTTTGAATAGGATAGAGGATAGGATAGGATCGAGGATATAATAGGATGGAGGATAGGGTAGGATATGATAGGGGATGCGATCGGATAGAGGATAGGATAGGGGATTGGATAGGACAGAGGATATGATAGGATAGAGGATAGGATAGGATAGGGCAGTGGATTGGATAGGATAGAGTATAGAATAGGATAGATGATAGGATAGGATAGTGGATAGGATAGGATTGAGGATAGGATAGGATAGAGAATAGGATAGGATGGAGGATAGGATAGGATAGAGGATAGGATAGAATAGAGGATAGGATCGGATAGAGGATAGGATAGAGGATAGGATAGGATAGAGGATAGGATAGGATAGTGGATAGGATAGGATAGAGGATAAGATAGAGGATAGGATCGGATAGAGGATAGGATAGGGGATTGGATAGGACAGAGGATATGATAGGATAGAGGATAGGATAGGATTCGATAGTGGATTGGATAGGACATAGTATAGAATAGGATAGAGGATAGGATAGGATAGTGGATAGGATAGGATTGAGGTTAGGATAGGATAGAGGATAGGATAGGATAGAGGATATGATAGGATTGAGGATAGGATAGGATAGAGGATAGGATAGGATAGGATAGAGGATCGGATGGGGGATTGGATAGGATAGAGGATAGGAGACGATAGAGGATAGGATAGGGCATTGGATAGGATAGAGGACTGGAGACGATGGAGGATAGGATAGAATAGAGGATAGGATAGGATAGAGGATTGGATAGGATAGAGTATAGGATAGGATAGAGGATAGGATAGGATAGAGGATAGGATAGGATAGGATAGAGGATAGGATAGGATAGAGGATAGGATAGGATAGAGGATAGGATAGGATAGAGGATAGAATAGAGGATAGGATTGGATAGAGGATAGGATAGGATAGAGGATAGGATAGGATAGAGGATAGGATAGGGGATTGGATAGGATAGAGGATAGGATAGGATAAAGGATAGGATAGAGGATAGGATCGGATAGAGGATAGGATAGGGGATTGGATAGGATAGAGGATAGGATAGGATCGTGGATATAATAGGATGGAGGATAGGATAGGATAGAGGATAGGATAGGATAGGATAGAGGATCGGATGGGGGATTGGATAGGATAGAGGATAGGAGACGATAGAGGATAGGATAGGGCATTGGATAGGATAGAGGACTGGAGACGATGGAGGATAGGATAGAATAGAGGATAGGATAGGATAGAGGATTGGATAGGATAGAGTATAGGATAGGATAGAGGATAGGATAGGATAGAGGATAGGATAGGATAGGATAGAGGATAGGATAGGATAGAGGATAGGATAGGATAGAGGATAGGATAGGATAGAGGATAGAATAGAGGATAGGATTGGATAGAGGATAGGATAGGATAGAGGATAGGATAGGATAGAGGATAGGATAGGGGATTGGATAGGATAGAGGATAGGATAGGATAAAGGATAGGATAGAGGATAGGATCGGATAGAGGATAGGATAGGGGATTGGATAGGATAGAGGATAGGATAGGATCGTGGATATAATAGGATGGAGGATAGGATAGGATAGAGGATAGGATATAATAGAGGATAGGATCGGATAGAGGATAGGATAGGATAGAGGATAGGATAGGATAGAGGATAGAATAGAGGATAGGATTGGATAGAGGATAGGATAGGATGGAGGATAGGATAGGATAGAGGATAGGATAGGGGATTGGATAGGATAGAGGATAGGATAGGATAAAGGATAGGATAGAGGATAGGATCGGATAGAGGATAGGATAGGGGATTGGATAGGATAGAGGATAGGATAGGATCGTGGATATAATAGGATGGAGGATAGGATAGGATAGAGGATAGGATATAATAGAGGATAGGATCGGATAGAGGATAGGAGAGGATAGAGGATAGGATAGGATAGAGTATCTGATAGGGGATTGGATAGGATAGAGGATAGGAGACGATAGAGGATAGGATAGGGGATTGGATAGGATAGAGGTCAGGAGACGATAGAGGATAGGATAGGATACAGGATATGATAGAATAGAGGATAGGATAGGATTGAGGATAGGACGGGATAGAGGAGAGGATAGAGGATTGGATAGGGGATTGGATAGTATAGAGGATAGGATAGGATAGAGGATAGGATAGGATAGAGGATAGAATAGTGGATAGAATCGGATAGAGGATGGGATAGGGGATTGGATAGGATAGATGATAGGATAGGATAGAGGATAGGATGGAATGGAGGATAGGATAGTATAGAGGATAGGTATAATAGAGGATAGAGGATAGGATAGAGGATAGGAGAGGACAGAGGATAGGATAGGATTGGATAGAGGATAGGATAGAGGATAGGATCGGATAGAGGATAGGATAGGATAGAGGATAGGATAGGATAGAGGATAGGATAGGATAGAGGATAGGATAGGATAGAGGATAGGATAGGATAGAGGATAGGATAGGATAGGATAGAGGATAGGATAGGATAGAGGATGGGATAGGATGGAGGATAGGATAGGATAGAGGATAGGATAGGATAGAGGATAGGATAGGATAGAGGATAGGATAGGATAGAGTATCTGATAGGGGATTGGATAGGATGGAGGATAGGAGACGATAGAGGATTGGATAGTGGATTGGATAGGATAGAGGACAGGAGACGATAGAGGATAGCATACGATACAGGATTGGATAGGATAGAGAATAGGATAGGATGGAGGATAGGATAGGATAGAGGATAGGATAGGATACAGGATAGGATAGCATAGACGATAGGATAGGACAGAGTATATGATAGGATAGAGGATAGGATAGAGGATTGGATCGGATAGAGGATAGGATAGTGGATTGGATAGGATAGAGGATAGGATAGTGGATAGGATAGGATAGGATAGAGGATAGGATATAATAGAGGATAGTATAGGATAGAGGATAGTATAGGATAGAGGATAGGAGAGGGGATTGGATAGGATAGAGGATAGGATAGGATAGGATAGAGGATAGGATAGGATAGAGGATAGGATAGGATAGAGGATAGGATAGGATAGAGGATAGGATAGGATAGAGGATAGGATAGGATAGAGGATAGGATAGGATAGAGGATAGGATAGGATAAAGGATAGGATAGAGGATAGGATCGGATAGAGGATAGGATAGGGGATTGGATAGGATAGAGGATAGGATAGGATCGTGGATATAATAGGATGGAGGATAGGATCGGATAGAGGATAGGATAGGATAGAGGATAGAATAGGATAGAGGATGGGATAGGATGGAGGATAGGATAGGATAGAGGATAGGATAGGATAGAGGATCGGATAGGGGATTGGATAGGATTGAGGATAGAGGATAGGATAGGATAAAGGATAGGATAGAGGATAGGATCGGATAGAGGATAGGATAGGGGATTGGATAGGATAGAGGATAGGATAGGATCGTGGATATAATAGGATGGAGGATAGGATAGGATAGAGGATAGGATATAATAGAGGATAGGATCGGATAGAGGATAGGAGAGGGGATTGGACAGGACAGAGTATATGATAGGATAGAGGATAGGATAGGATAGGATAGTGGATTGGATAGGATAGAGGGTAGGATAGGATAGAGGATAGAATAGAGGATAGGATCGGATAGAGGATAGGATAGGATAGAGGATAGAATAGGATCGAGGATATGATAGGATAGAGGATAGGATAGGATAGAGTATCTGATGACGATTGATAGACGATTGGATAGTGGATTGGATAGGATAGAGGACAGGAGACGATAGAGGATAGCATACGATACAGGATTGGATAGGATAGAGGATAGGATAGGATGGAGGATAGGATAGGATAGAGGATAGGATAGGATACAGGATAGGATAGCATAGACGATAGGATAGGACAGAGGATATGATAGGATAGAGGATCTGATAGGGGATTGGATAGGATAGAGGATAGGAGACGATAGAGGATTGGATAGTGGATTGGATAGGATAGAGGATAGGAGACGATAGAGGATTGGATAGTGGATTGGATAGGATAGAGGACAGGAGACGATAGAGGATAGCATTCGATAGAGGTTAGGATAGGATAGAGGATGGGATAGGATAGGGGATAGGATAGGATAGAGGATAGGATAGGATAGACGATCGGATAGGACAGAGGATAGGATAGGATAGAGGATAGGATAGAGGATAGGATCAGATAGAGGATAGGATAGGGGATTGGATAGGATAGAGGATAGGATAGGATCGAGGATATAATAGGATGGAGGATAGGATAGGATATGATAGAGGATACGATAGGATAGAGGATAGGATAGGATAGAGGATCTGATAGGGGATTGGATAGGATAGAGGATAGGGGACGATAGAGGATTGGATAGTGGATTGGATAGGACAGAGGATATGATAGGATAGAGGATAGGATAGGATTCGATAGTGGATTGGATTGGACATAGTATAGAATAGGATAGAGGATAGGATAGGATAGTGGATAGGATAGGATTGAGGTTAGGATAGGATAGAGGATAGGATAGGGGATTGGATAGGATAGAGTATAGGATAGGATAGAGGATAGGATAGGATGGAGGATAGGATAGGATACAGGATAGGTTATAATAGAGGATAGGATCGGATAAAAGATAGGATAGGGGATTGGATAGGACAGAGGATATGATAGGATAGAGGATAGGATAGGATAGAGGATAGGATAGGATTGAGGATAGGATAGGATAGAGGATAGGATAGGATCGTGGATATAATAGGATGGAGGATAGGATAGGATAGAGGATAGGATAGGATAGAGGATAGGATAGGATAGAGGATGGGATAGGATGGAGGATAGGATAGGATAGAGGATAGGATATAATAGAGGATAGGATCGGATAAAGGATAGGATAGGGGATTGGATAGGACAGAGGATATGATAGGATAAAGGATAGGATAGGATAGTGGATTGGATAGGATAGAGGATAGGATAGGATTCAGGATAGGATAGGATAGAGGATAGGATAGGATAGAGGATCGGATAGGGATTGGATAGGATAGAGTATATAATAGGATAGAGGATATGATAGAATAGAGGATAGGATAGGATACAGGATATGTTAGGATAGAGGATAGGATAGGATTGAGGATAGGACGCGATAAAGGAGAGGATAGAGGATTGGATAGGATAGAGCATAGGATAGAGGAAAGGATAGACTATAGAATAGGATAGAGGATAGGATAGGATAGAGGATAGGATAGGATTGAGGATAGGATAGGATAGGATAGAGTATCGGATAGGGGATTGGATAGGATAGAGGATATAAGACGATAGAGGATAGGATAGGGGATTGGATAGGATAGAGGACAGGTGACGATAGAGGATAGGATAGAATAGAGGATAGGATAGGATACAGGATATGATAGAATAGAGGATAGGATAGGATTGAGGATAGGACAGGATAGAGGAGAGGATAGAGGATTGGATTAGGGAATTGGATAGTATAGAGGAGAGGATAGGATAGAGGATAGGATAGGATAGAGGATAGTATAGGATAGAGGATAGGATAGGATAGTGGATAGGATAGGATAGAGGATATGATAGGATTGAGGATAGGATAGGATAGAGGATAGGATAGGATAGGATAGAGGATCGGATGGGGGATTGGATAGGATAGAGGATAGGAGACGATAGAGGATAGGATAGGGCATTCGATAGGATAGAGGACTGGAGACGATGGAGGATAGGATAGAATAGAGGATAGGATAGGATAGAGGATTGGATAGGATAGAGTATAGGATAGGATAGAGGATAGGATTGGATAGAGGATAGGATAGGATAGACGATCGGATAGGGGATTGGATAGGATAGAGGATAGGAGACGATAGAGGATTGGATAGGTGATTGGATAGTACAGAGGATAGGATAGGATAGAGGATAGGATAGGATAGAGGATAGGATAGGATAGAGGATAGGATAGAGGCTAGGATAGAGGATAGGATAGAGGATAGGATAGAGGATAGGATAGGGTAGAGGATAGGATAGGATAGAGGATAGGATACGATAGAGGATACGATAGGATAGAGGATAGGATAGGATAGAGGATTGGATAGGATAGAGGAAAGGATAGGATAGAGGATAGGATAGGATAGAGGATAGGACAGGATACAGGATAGGATAGGATAGAGGATCGTATAGGATAGAGGATAGGATACGATAGAGGATAGGATAGGATAGAGGATAGGATAGGATAGAGGATAGGATAGGAAAGAGGGTAGGATAGCATAGAGGATAGGATAGGATAGAGGATAGGATACAATAGAGGATAGGATAGGATAGTGGATAAGATAGGATAGAGGATAGGATAGGATAGGATACAGGATAGGATAGGATAGCGGATAGGATAGGATAGAGGATAGGATAGGAGAGGATAGAGGATAGGATAGGATAGAGGATAGGATAGGATAGAGGATAGGATAGGATAGAGGATAGGACAGGATAGAGCATAGGATAGGATAGAGGATAGGATAGGATAGAGGATAGGAGAGGATAGAGAATAGGATAGGATAGAGGATAGGATAGGATAGAGGATAGGATAGGATAGAGGATAGGATAGGATAGAGGATAGGATACGATAGAGGATAGGATAGGATAGAGGATAAGATAGGATAGAGGATAGGATAGGATAGAGGTTAGGATACGGTAGAGGATAGGATAGGATAGAGGATAGGATAGGATAGAGGATCGGATAGAGGATAGGATAGGATAGAGGAAAGGATAGAGGATAGGATAGGATAGGGGATAGGATAGGATAGAGGATAGTATAGGATAGAGGATAGGATAGGATAGAGGATAGGATAGGAAAGAGGGTAGGATAGGATAGAGGATAGGATAGAGGATAGGATAGGATACAGGATAGGATAGGATAGAGGATAGGATAGGATAGAGGATAGGATAGGATAGAGGATAGGATAGGAAAGAGGGTAGGATAGCATAGAGGTTAGGATAGGATAGAGGATAGGATAGGATAGAGGATAGGATAGGATAGAGGATAGGATAAGATAGAGGAGAGGATAGGATAGAGGATAGGATAGGATAGAGGATACGATAGGATAGAGGATACGATAGAGGATTGGATATGATAGAGGATAGGATAGAGGATAGAATAGGATAGATGATATTATAGGATAGAGGATAGGATATGATAGAGTAAACGATATTATAGCGGATAGGATAGAGGATAGGATAGGATAGAGGATAGGATAGAGGATAGGATAGGATAGAGGATAGGATACGATAGAGGATACGATAAGATAGAGGATAGGATAGGGTAGAGGATAGGATAGGATAGAGGATAGGATAGGATAGACGATAGGATAGGATAGAGGATAGGATGGGATAGAGGATAGGATAGGATAGAGGATAGGATAGAGGGTAGGATAGAGGATAGGATAGGATAGACGATAGGATAGGATAGAGGATAGGATAGGATAGAGGATAGGATAGGATAGAGGATAGGATAGGATAGAGGATAGGATAGGATAGAGGATAGGATACGATAGAGGATACGATAGGATAGAGGATAGGATAGGATAGAGGTTAGGATACGATAGAGGATAGGATAGGATAGAGGATAGGATAGGATAGAGGATTGGATAGGATAGAGGAAAGGATAGGATATAGGATAGGATTGGATAGAGGATAGGGCAGGATACAGGATAGGATAGGATAGAGGATCGGATAGAGGATCGGATAGAGGATAGGATAGGATAGAGGAAACGATAGAGGATAGGATAGGATAGAGGATAGGATACAATAGAGGATAGGATAGGATAGTGGATAAGATAGGATAGAGGATAGGATAGGATAGGATACAGGATAGGATTGGATAGAGGATAGGATAGGATAGAGGATAGGATAGGATAGAAGATAGGATAGGATAGAGGATAGGATAGGATAGGATAGAGGATAGGATAGGATAGGATAGAGGATAGGATAGGATAGAGGATAGGATAGGATAGAGGATAGGACAGGATAGAGGATAGGATAGGATAGAGGATAGGATAGGATAGAGGATAGGATAGGATAGAGGATAGGATAGGATAGAGGATAGGATAGGATAGAGGATAGGATAGGATAGAGGATAGGATACGATAGAGGATAGGATAGGATAGAGGATAGGATAGGATAGAGGATAGGATAGGAAAGAGGGTAGGATAGCATAGAGGATAGGATAGGATAGAGGATAGGATAGGATAGAGGAGAGGATAGGATAGAGGATAGGATAGAGGCTAGGATAGAGGATAGGATAGAGGATAGGATAGAGGATAGGATAGGGTAGAGGATAGGATAGGATAGAGGATAGGATACGATAGAGGATACGATAGGATAGAGGATAGGATAGGATAGAGGATTGGATAGGATAGAGGAAAGGATAGGATAGAGGATAGGATAGGATAGAGGATAGGACAGGATACAGGATAAGATAGGATAGAGGATCGTATAGGATAGAGGATAGGATAGGATAAAGGATAGGATACGATAGAGGATAGGATAGGATAGAGGACAGGATAGGATAGAGGGTAGGATAGGATAGAGGATAGGATAGGATAGAGGATAGGGTAGGATAGAGGATAGGATAGGATAGAGGATAGGGTAGGATAGAGGATACGATAGAGGATTGGATATGATAGAGGATAGGATAGAGGATAGAATAGGATAGATGATATTATAGGATAGAGGATAGGATATGATAGAGTAAACGATATTATAGAGGATAGGATAGAGGATAGGACAGGATACAGGATAGGATAGGATAGAGGATCGGATAGAGGATAGGATAGGATAGAGGATAGGATAGGATAGAGGATAGGATAGGATAGAGGATAGGATACGATAGAGGATACGATAGGATAGAGGATAGGTTACGATAGAGGATAGGATAGGATAGAGGATAGGATGGGATAGACGATAAGATAGGATAGAGGATAGGATAGGATAGAGGATAGGATAGGATAGTGGATAGGATACGATAGAGGATACGATAGGATAGAGGATACGATAGGATAGAGGATACGATAGGATAGAGGATAGGATAGGATAGAGGATAGGATAGGATAGAGGATAGTATAGGATAGAGGATAGGATAGGATAGAGGATAGAATACGATAGAGGATACGATAGGATAGAGGATAGGATACGATAGAGGATAGGATAGGATAGAGGATAGGATAGGATAGCGGATTGGATAGGATAGAGGAAAGGATAGGATATAGGATAGGATTGGATAGAGGATTGGATAGGATAGAGGAAAGGATAGGATAGAGGATAGGACAGGATACAGGATAGGATAGGATAGAGGATCGGATAGGATAGAGGATAGGATAGGATAAAGGATAGGATACGATAGAGGATAGGATAGGATAGAGGATAGGATAGGATAGAGGGTAGGATAGGATAGAGGATAGGATAGGATAGAGGATAGGGTAGGATAGAGGATAGGATAGGATAGAGGATAGGGTAGGATAGAGGATAGAAGATAGGATAGGATAGAGGACAGGATAGGATAGAGGATAGGATAGGATAGCGGATGGGATAGGATATAGGATTGGATAGGACAGAGGATAGGATAGGATAGAGGATAGGATAGGAATGAGGATAGGATAGGATAGAGGATAGGATAAGATAGAGGATAGGATAGGGGATTGGATAGGATAGAGGTCTGGAGACGATAGATGATAGGACAGGATAGAGGATAGGATAGGATAGGATAGAGGATATTATAGGATAGAGGATAGGATACGATAGAGGATAGCATAGGATAGAGGATAGGATTGGATAGAGGACAGGATAGGATAGAGGATAGGATATTATAGAGGATAGGATAGGATAGAGGATAGGATAGGATAGAGGATAGGGTAGGATAGAGGATTGGAGTGTATAGAGGATAGCATATAGGATTGGATAGGATAGAGGATACTATACGATAGTGGATAGGACAGAGGATAGGATAGGATAGAGGATAGGATAGAGGATTGGATAGAATAGGTGATATTATAGGATTGAGGGTAGGACAGGATAGCGGACAGGATAGGATATAGGATTGGATAGGATAGAGGATAGGATAGGATGGAGGATAGGATAGGATAGCGGATAGGATAGGGTAGAGTATAGAATAGGATAGAGGATAAGATAGGATAGAGCATAGGATAGGAATGAGGATAGGATAGGAATGAGGATAGGATAGGATAGAGGATGGGATAGGATAGAGGATAGGATAGGATAGAGGATAGGATACGATAGAGGATAGGATAGAGGATAGGATGGGATAGAGGATAGGATAGGATTCAGGATAGGATAGGATTGAGGATAGGATAGAGGATAGGATAGATAATTGGATAGGATAGAGGATAGGATAGGATAGAGGATAGGATAGAATAGAGGATAGGATAGGATAGCGGATGGGATAGGATATAGGATAGGATAGGATAGAGGATAGGATAGGAATGAGGATAGGATAGGACCGAGGATAGGAGACGATAGAGGATAGGATAGGGGATTGGATAGCATAGAGGATAGGAGACGATAGAGGATATGATAGGGGATTGTATAGGATAGAGGACAGGAGACGATAGAGGATAGGATAGGATAGAGGATAGGATAGGATAGGATAGAGGACAGGATAGGATAGAGGATAGGATAGGATAGAGGATAGCATAGGGTAGAGGATAGGATAGGATAGAGGATAGGATAGGATAGGATAGAGGATAGGATAGGATAGAGGATAGGATAGAGGATTGGATAGAATAGGTGATATTATAGGATTGAGGGTAGGACAGGATAGCGGACAGGATAGGATATAGGATTGGATAGGATACAGGATAGGATAGGATGGAGGATATGATAGGATAGCGGATAGGATAGGGTAGAGTATAGAATAGGATAGAGGATAGGATAGGATAGAGCATAGGATAGGAATGAGGATAGGATAGGAATGAGGATAGGATAGGATAGAGGATGGGATAGGATAGAGGATAGGATAGGATAGAGGACAGGATACGATAGAGGATAGGATAGAGGATAGGATGGGATAGAGGATAGGATAGGATTGAGGATAGGATAGGATAGAGGATAGGATAGAGGATAGGATAGATAATTGGATAGGATAGAGGATAGGATAGGATAGAGGATAGGATAGAATAGAGGATAGGATAGGATAGCGGATGGGATAGGATATAGGATAGGATAGGATAGAGGATAGGATAGGAATGAGGATAGGATAGGACCGAGGATAGGATACGATAGAGGATAGGATAGAGGATAGGATGGGATAGAGGATAGGATAGGATTGAGGATAGGATAGGATAGAGGATAGGATAGAGGATAGGATAGATAATTGGATAGGATAGAGGATAGGATAGGATAGAGGATAGGATAGAATAGAGGATAGGATAGGATAGCGGATGGGATAGGATATAGGATAGGATAGGATAGAGCATAGGATAGGAATGAGGATAGGATAGGAATGAGGATAGGATAGGATAGAGGATGGGATAGGGTAGCGGATGGGATAGGATAGCGGATGGGATAGGATATAGGATAGGATAGGATAGAGGATAGGATAGGAATGAGGATAGGATAGGACCGAGGATAGGAGACGATAGAGGATAGGATAGGGGATTGGATAGCATAGAGGATAGGAGACGATAGAGGATATGATAGGGGATTGTATAGGATAGAGGACAGGAGACGATAGAGGATATTATAGGATAGTGGATAGGATAGGATAGGATAGAGGACAGGATAGGATAGAGGATAGGATAGGATAGAGGATAGCATAGGGTAGAGGATAGGATAGGATAGAGGATAGGATAGGATAGGATAGGATAGAGGATAGGATAGGATAGAGGATAGGATAGGATAGGATAGCGGATAGGATAGGGTAGAGTATAGAATAGGATAGAGGATAGGATAGGATAGAGGATAGGATACGATAGAGGATAGCATAGGATAGAGGATAGGATTGGATAGAGGACAGGATAGGATAGAGGATAGGATATTATAGAGGATAGGATAGGATAGAGGATAGGATAGGATAGAGGATAGGGTAGGATAGAGGATTGGAGTGTATAGAGGATAGCATATAGGATTGGATAGGATAGAGGATACTATACGATAGTGGATAGGACAGAGGATAGGATAGGATAGAGGATAGGATAGAGGATTGGATAGAATAGGTGATATTATAGGATTGAGGGTAGGACAGGATAGCGGACAGGATAGGATATAGGATTGGATAGGATAGAGGATAGGATAGGATGGAGGATAGGATAGGATAGCGGATAGGATAGGGTAGAGTATAGAATAGGATAGAGGATAAGATAGGATAGAGCATAGGATAGGAATGAGGATAGGATAGGAATGAGGATAGGATAGGATAGAGGATGGGATAGGATAGAGGATAGGATAGGATAGAGGATAGGATACGATAGAGGATAGGATAGAGGATAGGATGGGATAGAGGATAGGATAGGATTCAGGATAGGATAGGATTGAGGATAGGATAGAGGATAGGATAGATAATTGGATAGGATAGAGGATAGGATAGGATAGAGGATAGGATAGAATAGAGGATAGGATAGGATAGCGGATGGGATAGGATATAGGATAGGATAGGATAGAGGATAGGATAGGAATGAGGATAGGATAGGACCGAGGATAGGAGACGATAGAGGATAGGATAGGGGATTGGATAGCATAGAGGATAGGAGACGATAGAGGATATGATAGGGGATTGTATAGGATAGAGGACAGGAGACGATAGAGGATAGGATAGGATAGAGGATAGGATAGGATAGGATAGAGGACAGGATAGGATAGAGGATAGGATAGGATAGAGGATAGCATAGGGTAGAGGATAGGATAGGATAGAGGATAGGATAGGATAGGATAGAGGATAGGATAGGATAGAGGATAGGATAGAGGATTGGATAGAATAGGTGATATTATAGGATTGAGGGTAGGACAGGATAGCGGACAGGATAGGATATAGGATTGGATAGGATACAGGATAGGATAGGATGGAGGATATGATAGGATAGCGGATAGGATAGGGTAGAGTATAGAATAGGATAGAGGATAGGATAGGATAGAGCATAGGATAGGAATGAGGATAGGATAGGAATGAGGATAGGATAGGATAGAGGATGGGATAGGATAGAGGATAGGATAGGATAGAGGACAGGATACGATAGAGGATAGGATAGAGGATAGGATGGGATAGAGGATAGGATAGGATTGAGGATAGGATAGGATAGAGGATAGGATAGAGGATAGGATAGATAATTGGATAGGATAGAGGATAGGATAGGATAGAGGATAGGATAGAATAGAGGATAGGATAGGATAGCGGATGGGATAGGATATAGGATAGGATAGGATAGAGGATAGGATAGGAATGAGGATAGGATAGGACCGAGGATAGGATACGATAGAGGATAGGATAGAGGATAGGATGGGATAGAGGATAGGATAGGATTGAGGATAGGATAGGATAGAGGATAGGATAGAGGATAGGATAGATAATTGGATAGGATAGAGGATAGGATAGGATAGAGGATAGGATAGAATAGAGGATAGGATAGGATAGCGGATGGGATAGGATATAGGATAGGATAGGATAGAGCATAGGATAGGAATGAGGATAGGATAGGAATGAGGATAGGATAGGATAGAGGATGGGATAGGGTAGCGGATGGGATAGGATAGCGGATGGGATAGGATATAGGATAGGATAGGATAGAGGATAGGATAGGAATGAGGATAGGATAGGACCGAGGATAGGAGACGATAGAGGATAGGATAGGGGATTGGATAGCATAGAGGATAGGAGACGATAGAGGATATGATAGGGGATTGTATAGGATAGAGGACAGGAGACGATAGAGGATATTATAGGATAGTGGATAGGATAGGATAGGATAGAGGACAGGATAGGATAGAGGATAGGATAGGATAGAGGATAGCATAGGGTAGAGGATAGGATAGGATAGAGGATAGGATAGGATAGGATAGGATAGAGGATAGGATAGGATAGAGGATAGGATAGGATAGGATAGCGGATAGGATAGGGTAGAGTATAGAATAGGATAGAGGATAGGATAGGATAGAGGATAGGATAGGAATGAGGATAGGATAGGATAGAGGATAGGATAGGATAGAGGATAGGATAAGATAGAGGATCGGATAGGATCGGATAGAATATAGAATAGGATAGAGGATAGGATAGGATAGAGGATAGGATAGGATAGAGGATAGGATAGGATAGAGGATAGGATAGGATAGAGGATAGGATAGGATAGAGGATAGGATAGGATAGAGGATAGGATAGGATAGAGGATAGGATAGGATAGAGGATAGGATAGGATAGAGGATAGGATAGGATAGAGGATAGGATAGGATAGAGGATAGGATAGGATAGAGGATAGGATAGGATAGAGGATAGGATAGGATAGAGGATAGGATAGGATAGAGGATAGGATAGGATAGAGGATAGGATAGGCTAGAGGATAGGATAGGATAGAGGATTGGAGTGTATAGAGGACAGGATATAGGATTGGATAGGATAGAGGATAGGATACGATAGTGGATAGGACAGAGGATAGGATAGGATAGAGGATAGGATAGAAGATTGGATAGAATAGGTGATATTATAGGATAGAGGGTAGGACAGGATAGCGGATAGGATAGGATATAGGATTGGATAGGATAGAGGATAGGATAGGATGGAGGATAGGATAGGATAGCGGATAGGAATAGGGTAGAGTATAGAACAGGATAGAGGATAGGATAGGATAGAGGATAGTATAGGAATGAGGATAGGATAGGATAGAGGATAGGATAAGATAGAGGATCGGATAGGATCGGATAGAATATAGAATAGGATAGAGGATAGGATAGGATAGAGGATAGGATAGGATAGAGGATAGGATAGGATAGAGGATAGGATAGGATAGAGGATAGGATAGGATAGAGGATAGGATAGGATAGAGGATAGGATAGGATAGAGGATAGGATAGGATAGAGGATAGGATAGGATAGAGGATAGGATAGGATAGAGGATAGGATAGGATAGAGGATAGGATAGGATAGAGGATAGGATAGGATAGAGGATAGGATAGGATAGAGGATAGGATAGGATAGAGGATAGGATAGGATAGAGGATAGGATAGGATAGAGGATAGGATAGGATAGAGGATAGGATAGGATAGAGGATAGGGTAGGATAGAGGATAGGATAGGATAGAGGATAGGATAGAATATTGGATAGAATAGGTGATATTATAGGATAGAGGGTAGGACAGGATAGCGGATAGGATAGGATATAGGATTGGATAGGATAGAGGATAGGATAGGATGGAGGATAGGATAGGATAGCGGATAGGAATAGGGTAGAGTATAGAACAGGATAGAGGATAGGATAGGATAGAGGATAGTATAGGAATGAGGATAGGATAGGATAGAGGATAGGATAAGATAGAGGATCGGATAGGATCGGATAGAATATAGAATAGGATAGAGGATAGGATAGGATAGAGGATAGGATAGGATAGAGGATAGGATATGATAGAGGATAGGATAGGATAGAGGATAGGATAGGATAGAGGATAGGATAGGATAGAGGATAGGATAGGATAGAGGATAGGATAGGATAGAGGATAGGATAGGATAGAGGATAGGATAGGATAGAGGATAGGATAGGATAGAGGATAGGATAGGATAGAGGATAGGATAGGATAGAGGATAGGATAGGATAGAGGATAGGATAGGATAGAGGATAGGATAGGATAGAGGATAGGATAGGATAGAGGATAGGATAGAATAGAGGATAGGATAGGATAGCGGATGGGATAGGATATAGGATAGGATAGGATAGAGGATAGGATAGGATAGAGGATAGGATAGGATAGAGGATAGGATAGGATAGAGGATAGGATAGGATAGAGGATAGGATAGGATAGAGGATAGGATATTATAGAGGATAGGATAGGATAGAGGATAGGATAGGCTAGAGGATAGGATAGGATAGAGGATTGGAGTGTATAGAGGACAGGATATAGGATTGGATAGGATAGAGGATAGGATACGATAGTGGATAGGACAGAGGATAGGATAGGATAGAGGATAGGATAGAAGATAGGATAGGATAGAGGATAGGATAGGATAGAGGATAGGATAGGATAGAGGATAGGATAGGATAGAGGATAGGATAGGATAGAGGATAGGATAGGATAGAGGATAGGATAGAGGATAGGATAGGATAGAGGATAGGATAGGATAGAGGATAGGATAGGATAGAGGATAGGATAGGATAGAGGATAGGATAGGATAGAGGATAGGATAGGATAGAGGATAGGATAGGATAGAGGATAGGATAGGATAGAGGATAGGATAGGATAGAGGATATAATAGGATAGAGGATAGGATAGGATAGAGGATAGGATAGGGTAGAGTATAGAATAGGATAGAGGATAGGATAGGATAGAGCATAGCATAGGAATGAGGATAGGATAGGAATGAGGATAGGATAGGAATGAGGATAGGATAGTATAGAGGATGGGATAGGATAGAGGATAGTATATTATAGAGGATAGGATAGGATAGAGGATAGGATATAGGATTGGATAGGATAGAGGATATGATACGATAGTGGATAGGACAGAGGATAGGATAGGATAGAGGTTAGGATAGAGGATTGGATAGAATAGGTGATATTATAGGATAGAGGGTAGGACAGGATAGCGGATAGGATAGGATATAGGATTGGATAGGATAGAGGATAGGATAGGATGGAGGATAGGATAGGATAGCGGATAGGATAGGATAGAGGATAGGATAGGATAGAGGATAGGATAGAGGATAGAATAGAGGATAGGATAGGGGAATGGATAGGGTAGTTGATACGATAGGATAGTGAATACGATAGGATAGTGGATAATATAGGATAGAGGATAGGATAGGGGATTGGATACGATAGAGGATAGGATAGGATAGAGGATAGGATAGGATAGAGGACAGGATAGGATAGAGGATAGGATATTATAGAGGATAGGATAGGATAATGGATAGGATAGGATAGAGGATAGGGTAGGATAGAGGATTGGAGTGTATAGAGGATAGGATATAGGATTGGATAGGATAGCGGATACTATACGATAGTGGATAGGACAGAGGATAGGATAGGATAGAGGATAGGATAGAGGATTGGATAGAATAGGTGATATTATATGATTGAGGATAGGACAGGATAGCGGACAGGATAGGATATAGGATTGGATAGGATAGAGTATAGGATAGGATGGAGGATAGGATAGGATAGCGGATAGGATAGGGTAGAGTATAGAATAGGATAGAGGATAGGATAGGATAGAGCATAGGATAGGAATGAGGATAAGATAGGAATGAGGATAGGATAGGATAGAGGATGGGATAGGATAGAGGATAGGATAGGATAGAGGATAGGATAGGATAGAGGATAGGATAGGATAGAGGATAGGATAGGATAGAGGATATAATAGGATAGAGGATAGGATAGGATAGAGGATAGGATAGGGTATAGTATAGAATAGGATAGAGGATAGGATAGGATAGAGCATAGCATAGGAATGAGGATAGGATAGGAATGAGGATAGGATAGGAATGAGGATAGGATAGTATAGAGGATGGGATAGGATAGAGGATAGGATAGGATAGAGGATAGGATAGGATAGAGGATAGGATATTATAGAGGATAGGATAGGATAGAGGATAGGATAGGATAGAGGATTGGATAGGATAGAGGATAGGATTGGATAGAGGATATAATAGGATAGAGGATAGGATAGGATAGAGGATAGGATAGGATAGAGGATAGGATAGGATAGAGGATAGGATAGGATAGAGGATAGGATAGGATAGAGGATAGGATAGGATAGAGGATAGTATATTATAGAGGATAGGATAGGATAGAGGATAGGATATAGGATTGGATAGGATAGAGGATATGATACGATAGTGGATAGGACAGAGGATAGGATAGGATAGAGGTTAGGATAGAGGATTGGATAGAATAGGTGATATTATAGGATAGAGGGTAGGACAGGATAGCGGATAGGATAGGATATAGGATTGGATAGGATAGAGGATAGGATAGGATGGAGGATAGGATAGGATAGCGGATAGGATAGGATAGAGGATAGGATAGGATAGAGGATAGGATAGAGGATAGAATAGAGGATAGGATAGGGTAATGGATAGGGTAGTTGATACGATAGGATAGTGAATACGATAGGATAGTGGATAATATAGGATAGAGGATAGGATAGGGGATTGGATACGATAGAGGATAGGATAGGATAGAGGATAGGATAGGATAGAGGACAGGATAGGATAGAGGATAGGATATTATAGAGGATAGGATAGGATAATGGATAGGATAGGATAGAGGATAGGGTAGGATAGAGGATTGGAGTGTATAGAGGATAGGATATAGGATTGGATAGGATAGCGGATACTATACGATAGTGGATAGGACAGAGGATAGGATAGGATAGAGGATAGGATAGGATAGAGGATAGGATAGGATAGAGGATAGTATATTATAGAGGATAGGATAGGATAGAGGATAGGATATAGGATTGGATAGGATAGAGGATATGATACGATAGTGGATAGGACAGAGGATAGGATAGGATAGAGGTTAGGATAGAGGATTGGATAGAATAGGTGATATTATAGGATAGAGGGTAGGACAGGATAGCGGATAGGATAGGATATAGGATTGGATAGGATAGAGGATAGGATAGGATGGAGGATAGGATAGGATAGCGGATAGGATAGGATAGAGGATAGGATAGGATAGAGGATAGGATAGAGGATAGAATAGAGGATAGGATAGGGGAATGGATAGGGTAGTTGATACGATAGGATAGTGAATACGATAGGATAGTGGATAATATAGGATAGAGGATAGGATAGGGGATTGGATACGATAGACGATAGGATAGGATAGAGGATAGGATAGGATAGAGGACAGGATAGGATAGAGGATAGGATATTATAGAGGATAGGATAGGATAATGGATAGGATAGGATAGAGGATAGGGTAGGATAGAGGATTGGAGTGTATAGAGGATAGGATATAGGATTGGATAGGATAGCGGATACTATACGATAGTGGATAGGACAGAGGATAGGATAGGATAGAGGATAGGATAGGATAGAGGATAGGATAGGATAGAGGATAGTATATTATAGAGGATAGGATAGGATAGAGGATAGGATATAGGATTGGATAGGATAGAGGATATGATACGATAGTGGATAGGACAGAGGATAGGATAGGATAGAGGTTAGGATAGAGGATTGGATAGAATAGGTGATATTATAGGATAGAGGGTAGGACAGGATAGCGGATAGGATAGGATATAGGATTGGATAGGATAGAGGATAGGATAGGATGGAGGATAGGATAGGATAGCGGATAGGATAGGATAGAGGATAGGATAGGATAGAGGATAGGATAGAGGATAGAATAGAGGATAGGATAGGGGAATGGATAGGGTAGTTGATACGATAGGATAGTGAATACGATAGGATAGTGGATAATATAGGATAGAGGATAGGATAGGGGATTGGATACGATAGAGGATAGGATAGGATAGAGGATAGGATAGGATAGAGGACAGGATAGGATAGAGGATAGGATATTATAGAGGATAGGATAGGATAATGGATAGGATAGGATAGAGGATAGGGTAGGATAGAGGATTGGAGTGTATAGAGGATAGGATATAGGATTGGATAGGATAGCGGATACTATACGATAGTGGATAGGACAGAGGATAGGATAGGATAGAGGATAGGATAGAGGATTGGATAGAATAGGTGATATTATAGGATTGAGGGAAGGACAGGATAGCGGACAGGATAGGATATAGGAATGGATAGGATAGAGGATAGAATAGGATGGAGGATAGGATAGGATAGCGGATAGGATAGGGTAGAGTATAGAATAGGATAGAGGATAGGATAGGATAGAGCATAGGATAGGAATGAGGATAGGATAGGTATGAGGATAGGATAGGATAGAGGATGAGATAGGATAGAGGATAGGATAGGATAGAGGATAGGATACGATAGAGGATAGGATAGAGGATAGAGGATAGGATAGGGGATTGGATACGATAGAGGATAGGATAGGATAGAGGATAGGATAGGATAGAGGACAGGATATGATAGAGGATAGGATATTATAGAGGATAGGATAGGATAATGGATAGGATAGGATTGAGGATAGGATAGGATAGAGGATTGGATAGGATAGAGGATAGGATAGGATAGAGGATAGGAATGGATAGAGGATAGGATAGGAATGAGGATAGGATAGGATAGAGGATAGGATAGAGGATAGGATAGAGGATTGGATAGGATAGAGGATAGAATAGGATAGAGGATAGGATAGAATAGAGGATAGGATAGGACAGCGGATGGGATAGGATATAGGATAGGATAGGATAGAGGATACGATAGGAATGAGGATAGGATAGGACCGAGGATAGGAGACGATAGAGGATAGGATAGGGGATTGGATAGCATAGAGGATAGCAGACGATAGAGGATATGATAGGGGATTGTATAGGATAGAGGACAGGAGACGATAGAGGATAGGATAGGATAGAGGATAGGATAGGATAGGATAGAGGATAGGATAGGATAGAGGATAGGATAGGATAGAGGATAGGATAGAGGATAGGATAGAGGATAGGATAGAGGATAGGATAGAGGATTGGATAGGATAGAGGATAGGATAGGATAGAGGATAGGATAGGATAGAGGATAGGATAGGAATGAGGATAGGATAGGATAGAGGATAGGATAGAGGATAGGATAGAGGATTGGATAGGATAGAGGATAGGATAGGATAGAGGATAGGATAGAATAGAGGATAGGATAGGATAGCGGATGGGATAGGATATAGGATAGGATAGGATAGTGGATAGGATAGGAATGAGGATAGGGTAGGACCGAGGATAGGAGACGATAGAGGATAGGATAGGGGATTGGATAGCATAGAGGATAGGAGACGATAGAGGATATGATAGGGGATTGTATAGGATAGAGGACAGGAGACGATACAAGATAGGATAGGATACAGGATAGGATAGCATAGGATAGAGGATAGGATAGGATAGAGGATAGGATAGGATAGAGGATAGGATAGGATAGAGGATAGGATAGGGTAGAGGATAGGATAGGATAGAGGATAGGATAGGATAGAGGATAGGATAGGATAGCGGATAGGATAGGGTAGAGTATAGAATAGGATAGAGGATAGGATAGGATAGAGGATAGGATAGGAATGAGGATAGGATAGGATAGAGGATAGGATAAGATAGAGGATCGGATAGGATCGGATAGAATATAGAATAGGATAGAGGATAGGATAGGATAGAGGATAGGATAGGATAGAGGATAGGATAGGATAGAGGATAGGATAGGATAGAGGATAGGATAGGATAGAGGATAGGATAGGATAGAGGATAGGATAGGATAGAGGATAGGATAGGATAGAGGATAGGATAGAGGATAGGATAGAGGATAGGATAGAGGATAGGATAGAGGATAGGATAGAGGATAGGATAGAGGATAGGATAGAGGATTGGATAGGATAGAGGATAGGATAGGATAGAGGATAGGATAGGATAGCGGATGGGATAGGATGTAGGATTGGATAGGACAGAGGATAGGATAGGATAGAGGATAGGATAGGAATGAGGATAGGATAGGATAGAGGATAGGATAAGATAGAGGATAGGATAGGGGATTGGATAGGATAGAGGACTGGAGACGATAGATGATAGGACAGGATAGAGGATAGGATAGGATAGGATAGAGGATAGGATAGGATAGAGGATAGGATAGGATAGAGGATAGCATAGGATAGAGGATAGGATTGGATAGAGGATAGGATAGGATAGAGGATAGGATAGGATAGAGGATAGGATAGAGGATAGAATAGAGGATAGGATAGGATAGAGGATAGGATAGGATAGAGGATAGGATAGGATAGAAGATAGGATAGGATAGCGGATGGGATAGGATATAGGATAGGATAGGATAGAGGATAGGATAGGATAGAGGATAGGATAAAGGATTGGATAGGATAGAGGATAGGATAGGATAGAGGATAGGATAGGATAGAGGATAGAATAGAGGATAGGATAGGGGAATGGATAGGATAGTTGATACGATAGGATAGTGAATACGATAGGATAGTGGATAATATAGGATAGTGGATAGGATAGGGGATTGGATAGGATAGAAGATAGGATAGGATAGAGGATAGGATAGGATAGAGGATAGTATAGGATAGAGGATAGGGTAGGATAGAGTACAGGATAGGATAGAGGATAGGATATTATAGAGGATAGGATAGGATAGAGGATAGGATAGGATAGAGGATAGGGTAGGATAGAGGATTGGAGTGTATAGAGCATAGGATATAGGATTGGATAGGATAGAGGATACTATACGATAGTGGATAGGACAGAGGATAGGATAGGATAGAGGATAGGATAGAGGATTGGATAGAATAGGTGATATTATATGATTGAGGGTAGGACAGGATAGCGGACAGGATAGGATATAGGATTGGATAGGATAGAGGATAGGATAGGATAGAGGATAGGATAGAGGATTGGATAGAATAAGTGATATTATATGATTGAGGGTAGGACAGGATAGCGGACAGGATAGGATATAGGATTGGATAGGATAGAGGATAGGATAGGATGGAGGATAGGATAGGATAGCGGATAGGAATTGGGTAGAGTATAGAACAGGATAGAGGATAGTATAGGAATGAGGATAGGATAGGATAGAGGATAGGATAGAAAATTGGATAGAATAGTTGATATTATAGGATAGAGGGTAGGACAGGATAGCGGATAGGATAGGATATAGGATTGGATAGGATAGAGGATAGGATAGGATGGAGGATAGGATAGGATAGCGGATAGGAATTGGGTAGAGTATAGAACAGGATAGAGGATAGTATAGGAATGAGGATAGGATAGGATAGAGGATAGGATAGGGGATTGGATAGGATAGAGGACTGGAGACGATAGATGATAGGACAGGATAGAGGATAGGATAGGATAGGATAGAGGATAGGATAGGATAGAGGATAGGATAGGATAGAGGATAGCATAGGATAGAGGATAGGATTGGATAGAGAATAGGATAGGATAGAGGATAGGATAGGATAGAGGATAGGATAGAGGATAGAATAGAGGATAGGATAGGGGAATGGATAGGATAGTTGATACGATAGGATAGTGAATACGATAGGATAGTGGATAATATAGGATAGAGGATAGGATAGGGGATTGGATAGGATAGAAGATAGGATAGGATAGAGGATAGGATAGGATAGAGGACAGGATAGGATAGAGGATAGGATATTATAGAGGATAGGACAGTATAGCGGACAGGATAGGATATAGGATTGGATAGGATAGAGGATAGGATAGGATGGAGGATAGGATAGGATAGCGGATAGGATAGGATAGAGGATAGGATATGATAGAGGATAGGATAGGATAGAGGATAGGATAGGATAGAGGATAGGATAGGATAGAGGATAGGATAGGATAGAGGATGGGATAGGATAGAGGATAGGATAGGATTGAGAATAGGATAGGATAGAGGATAGGATAAGATAGAGGATAGGATAGGGCATTGGATAGGATAGAGGACTGGAGACGATAGATGATAGGACAGGATAGAGGATAGGATAGAGGATAGGATAGAGGATATGATAGGGGATTGTATAGGATAGAGGACAGGATAGGATAGGATAGAGGATAGGATAGGATAGAGGATAGGATAGGATAGAGGATAGGATAGGGTAGAGGATAGGATAGGATAGAGGATAGGATAGGATAGAGGATAGGATAGGATAGAGGATAGGATAGGATAGCGGATAGGATAGGGTAGAGTATAGAATAGGATAGAGGATAGGATAGGATAGAGGACAGGATAGGAATGAGGATAGGATAGGATAGAGGATAGGATAAGATAGAGGATCGGATAGGATCGGATAGAATATAGAATAGGATAGAGGATAGGATAGGATAGAGGATAGGATAGGATAGAGGATAGGATAGGATAGAGGATAGGATAGGATAGAGGATAGGATAGGATAGAGGATAGGATAGGATAGAGGATAGGATAGGATAGAGGATAGGATAGGATAGAGAATAGGATAGGATAGAGGATAGGATAGGATAGAGGATAGGATAGAGGATAGGATAGAGGATAGGATAGAGGATAGGATAGAGGATTGGATAGGATAGAGGATAGGATAGGATAGAGGATAGGATAGGATAGAGGATAGGATAGGAATGAGGATAGGATAGGATAGAGGATAGGATAGAGGATAGGATAGAGGATTGGATAGGATAGAGGATAGGATAGGATAGAGGGTAGGATAGAATAGAGGATAGGATAGGATAGCGGATGGGATAGGATATAGGATAGGATAGGATAGAGGATAGGATAGGAATGAGGATAGGATAGGACCGAGGATAGGAGACGATAGAGGATAGGATAGGGGATTGGATAGCATAGAGGATAGGAGACGATAGAGGATATGATAGGGGATTGTATAGGATAGAGGACAGGAGACGATAGAAGATAGGATAGGATAGAGGATAGGATAGCATAGGATAGTGGATAGGATAGGATAGAGGATAGGATAGGATAGAGGATAGGATAGGATAGAGGATAGGATAGGGTAGAGGATAGGATAGGATAGAGGATAGGATAGGATAGAGGATAGGATAGGATAGCGGATAGGATAGGGTAGAGTATAGAATAGGATAGAGGATAGGATAGGATAGAGGATAGGATAGGAATGAGGATAGGATAGGATAGAGGATAGGATAAGATAGAGGATCGGATAGGATCGGATAGAATATAGAATAGGATAGAGGATAGGATAGGATAGAGGATAGGATAGGATAGAGGATAGGATAGGATAGAGGATAGGATAGGATAGAGGATAGGATAGGATAGAGGATAGGATAGGATAGAGGATAAGATAGGATAGAGGATAGGATAGGATAGAGGATAGGATAGGATAGAGGATAGGATAGGATAGAGGACAGGATAGGATAGAGGATAGGATATTATAGAGGATAGGACAGTATAGCGGACAGGATAGGATATAGGATTGGATAGGATAGAGGATAGGATAGGATGGAGGATAGGATAGGATAGCGGATAGGATAGGATAGAGGATAGGATAGGATAGAGGATAGGATAGGATAGAGGATAGGATAGGATAGAGGATAGGATAGGATAGAGGATAGGATAGGATAGAGGATTGGATAGGATAGAGGATAGGATAGGATAGAGGATAGGATAGGATAGCGGATGGGATAGGATATAGGATTGGATAGGACAGAGGATAGGATAGGATAGAGGATAGGATAGGAATGAGGATAGGATAGGATAGAGGATAGGATAAGATAGAGGATAGGATAGGGGATTGGATAGGATAGAGGACTGGAGACGATAGATGATAGGACAGGATAGAGGATAGGATAGGATAGGATAGAGGATAGGATAGGATAGAGGATAGGATAGGATAGAGGATAGCATAGGATAGAGGATAGGATTGGATAGAGGATAGGATAGGATAGAGGATAGGATAGGATAGAGGATAGGATAGAGGATAGAATAGAGGATAGGATAGGATAGAGGATAGGATAGGATAGAGGATAGGATAGGATAGAAGATAGGATAGGATAGCGGATGGGATAGGATATAGGATAGGATAGGATAGAGGATAGGATAGGATAGAGGATAGGATAAAGGATTGGATAGGATAGAGGATAGGATAGGATAGAGGATAGGATAGGATAGAGGATAGAATAGAGGATAGGATAGGGGAATGGATAGGATAGTTGATACGATAGGATAGTGAATACGATAGGATAGTGGATAATATAGGATAGTGGATAGGATAGGGGATTGGATAGGATAGAAGATAGGATAGGATAGAGGATAGGATAGGATAGAGGATAGTATAGGATAGAGGATAGGATAGGATAGAGGACAGGATAGGATAGAGGATAGGATATTATAGAGGATAGGATAGGATAGAGGATAGGATAGGATAGAGGATAGGGTAGGATAGAGGATAGGATAGGATAGAGGATAGGATAGGATAGAGGATAGGATAGGATAGAGGATAGGATAGGATAGAGGATAGGATAGGATAGAGGATAGGATAGGATAGAGGATAGGATAGAGGATAGGATAGAGGATAGGATAGAGGATAGGATAGAGGATTGGATAGGATATAGGATTGGATAGGATAGAGGATAGGATAGGATGGAGGATAGGATAGGATAGCGGATAGGAATTGGGTAGAGTATAGAACAGGATAGAGGATAGGATAGGATAGAGGATAGTATAGGAATGAGGATAGGATAGGATAGAGGATAGGATAGGGGATTGGATAGGATAGAGGACTGGAGACGATAGATGATAGGACAGGATAGAGGATAGGATAGGATAGGATAGAGGATAGGATAGGATAGAGGATAGGATAGGATAGAGGATAGCATAGGATAGAGGATAGGATTGGATAGAGAATAGGATAGGATAGAGGATAGGATAGGATAGAGGACAGGATAGGATAGAGGATAGGATATTATAGAGGATAGGACAGTATAGCGGACAGGATAGGATATAGGATTGGATAGGATAGAGGATAGGATAGGATGGAGGATAGGATAGGATAGCGGATAGGATAGGATAGAGGATAGGATAGGATAGAGGATAGGATAGGATAGAGGATAGGATAGGATAGAGGATAGGATAGGATAGAGGATAGGATAGGATAGAGGATAGGATAGGATAGAGGATAGGATAGGATAGAGGATAGGATAGAGGATAGGATAGAGGATAGGATAGAGGATAGGATAGAGGATTGGATAGGATAGAGGAAAGGATAGGATAGAGGATAGGATAGAATAGAGGATAGGAAAGGATAGCGGATGGGATAGGATATAGGAAAGGATAGGATAGAGGATAGGATAGGAATGAGGATAGGATAGGACCGAGGATAGGAGACGATAGAGGATAGGATAGGGGATTGGATAGCATAGAGGATAGGAGACGATAGAGGATATGATAGGGGATTGTATAGGATAGAGGACAGGAGACGATAGAGGATAGGATTGGATAGAGGATAGGATAGGATAGGATAGAGGATAGGATAGGATAGAGGATAGGATAGGATAGAGGATACGATAGGATAGAGGATAGGATAGGATAGAGGATTGGAGTGTATAGAGGACAGGATATAGGATTGGATAGGATAGAGGATAGGATACGATAGTGGATAGGACAGAGGATAGGATAGGATAGAGGATAGGATAGAAAATTGGATAGAATAGTTGATATTATAGGATAGAGGGTAGGACAGGATAGCGGATAGGATAGGATATAGGATTGGATAGGATAGAGGATAGGATAGGATGGAGGATAGGATAGGATAGCGGATAGGAATTGGGTAGAGTATAGAACAGGATAGAGGATAGGATAGGATAGAGGATAGTATAGGAATGAGGATAGGATAGGATAGAGGATAGGATAGGGGATTGGATAGGATAGAGGACTGGAGACGATAGATGATAGGACAGGATAGAGGATAGGATAGGATAGGATAGAGGATAGGATAGGATAGAGG
This sequence comes from Halictus rubicundus, assembly GCF_050948215.1. Classification (NCBI taxonomy): domain Eukaryota; kingdom Metazoa; phylum Arthropoda; class Insecta; order Hymenoptera; family Halictidae; genus Halictus; species Halictus rubicundus. The sequence goes on from NW_027488623.1 coordinate 694,497, forward strand.
ATAGGATAGGATAGAGGATAGCATAGGATAGAGGATAGGATTGGATAGAGAATAGGATAGGATAGAGGATAGGATAGGATAGAGGACAGGATAGGATAGAGGATAGGATATTATAGAGGATAGGACAGTATAGCGGACAGGATAGGATATAGGATTGGATAGGATAGAGGATAGGATAGGATGGAGGATAGGATAGGATAGCGGATAGGATAGGATAGAGGATAGGATAGGATAGAGGATAGGATAGGATAGAGGATAGGATAGGATAGAGGATAGGATAGGATAGAGGATAGGATAGGATAGAGGATAGGATAGGATAGAGGATAGGATAGAGGATAGGATAGAGGATAGGATAGAGGATAGGATAGAGGATTGGATAGGATAGAGGATAGGATAGGATAGAGGATAGGATAGGATAGCGGATGGGATAGGATATAGGATTGGATAGGACAGAGGATAGGATAGGATAGAGGATAGGATAGGAATGAGGATAGGATAGGATAGAGGATAGGATAAGATAGAGGATAGGATAGGGGATTGGATAGGATAGAGGACTGGAGACGATAGATGATAGGACAGGATAGAGGATAGGATAGGATAGGATAGAGGATAGGATAGGATAGAGGATAGGATAGGATAGAGGATAGCATAGGATAGAGGATAGGATTGGATAGAGGATAGGATAGGATAGAGGATAGGATAGGATAGAGGATAGGATAGAGGATAGAATAGAGGATAGGATAGGATAGAGGATAGGATAGGATAGAGGATAGGATAGGATAGAAGATAGGATAGGATAGCGGATGGGTTGGATATAGGATAGGATAGGATAGAGGATAGGATAGGATAGAGGATAGGATAAAGGATTGGATAGGATAGAGGATAGGATAGGATAGAGGATAGGATAGGATAGAGGATAGGATAGGATAGAGGATAGGATATTATAGAGGATAGGATAGGATAGAGGATAGGATAGGATAGAGGATAGGATAGGATAGAGGATAGGATTGGATAGAGGATATAATAGGATAGAGGATAGGATAGGATAGAGGATAGGATAGGATAGAGGATAGGATAGGATAGAGGATAGGATAGGATAGAGGATAGGATAGGATAGAGGATAGTATATTATAGAGGATAGGATAGGATAGAGGATAGGATATAGGATTGGATAGGATAGAGGATATTATACGATAGTGGATAGGACAGAGGATAGGATAGGATAGAGGTTAGGATAGAGGATTGGATAGAATAGGTGATATTATAGGATAGAGGGTAGGACAGGATAGCGGATAGGATAGGATATAGGATTGGATAGGATAGAGGATAGGATAGGATGGAGGATAGGATAGGATAGCGGATAGGATAGGATAGAGGATAGGATAGGATAGAGGATAGGATAGAGGATAGAATAGAGGATAGGATAGGGGAATGGATAGGGTAGTTGATACGATAGGATAGTGAATACGATAGGATAGTGGATAATATAGGATAGAGGATAGGATAGGGGATTGGATACGATAGAGGATAGGATAGGATAGAGGATAGGATAGGATAGAGGACAGGATAGGATAGAGGATAGGATATTATAGAGGATAGGATAGGATAATGGATAGGATAGGATAGAGGATAGGGTAGGATAGAGGATTGGAGTGTATAGAGGATAGGATATAGGATTGGATAGGATAGCGGATACTATACGATAGTGGATAGGACAGAGGATAGGATAGGATAGAGGATAGGATAGAGGATTGGATAGAATAGGTGATATTATAGGATTGAGGGAAGGACAGGATAGCGGACAGGATAGGATATAGGAATGGATAGGATAGAGGATAGAATAGGATGGAGGATAGGATAGGATAGCGGATAGGATAGGGTAGAGTATAGAATAGGATAGAGGATAGGATAGGATAGAGCATAGGATAGGAATGAGGATAGGGTAGGTATGAGGATAGGATAGGATAGAGGATGAGATAGGATAGAGGATAGGATAGGATAGAGGATAGGATACGATAGAGGATAGGATAGAGGATAGAGGATAGGATAGGGGATTGGATACGATAGAGGATAGGATAGGATAGGATAGAGGATAGGATAGGATAGAGGACAGGATATGATAGAGGATAGGATATTATAGAGGATAGGATAGGATAATGGATAGGATAGGATTGAGGATAGGATAGGATAGAGGATTGGATAGGATAGAGGATAGGATAGGATAGAGGATAGGATTGGATAGAGGATAGGATAGGAATGAGGATAGGATAGGATAGAGGATAGGATAGAGGATAGGATAGAGGATTGGATAGGATAGAGGATAGAATAGGATAGAGGATAGGATAGAATAGAGGATAGGATAGGACAGCGGATGGGATAGGATATAGGATAGGATAGGATAGAGGATACGATAGGAATGAGGATAGGATAGGACCGAGGATAGGAGACGATAGAGGATAGGATAGGGGATTGGATAGCATAGAGGATAGCAGACGATAGAGGATATGATAGGGGATTGTATAGGATAGAGGACAGGAGACGATAGAGGATAGGATAGGATAGAGGATAGGATAGGATAGGATAGAGGATAGGATAGGATAGAGGATAGGATAGGATAGAGGATAGGATAGGATAGAGGATAGGATAGAGGATAGGATAGAGGATAGGATAGAGGATAGGATAGAGGATTGGATAGGATAGAGGATAGGATAGGATAGAGGATAGGATAGGATAGAGGATAGGATAGGAATGAGGATAGGATAGGATAGAGGATAGGATAGAGGATAGGATAGAGGATTGGATAGGATAGAGGATAGGATAGGATAGAGGATAGGATAGAATAGAGGATAGGATAGGATAGCGGATGGGATAGGATATAGGATAGGATAGGATAGAGGATAGGATAGGAATGAGGATAGGGTAGGACCGAGGATAGGAGACGATAGAGGATAGGATAGGGGATTGGATAGCATAGAGGATAGGAGACGATAGAGGATATGATAGGGGATTGTATAGGATAGAGGACAGGAGACGATACAAGATAGGATAGGATACAGGATAGGATAGCATAGGATAGAGGATAGGATAGGATAGAGGATAGGATAGGATAGAGGATAGGATAGGATAGAGGATAGGATAGGGTAGAGGATAGGATAGGATAGAGGATAGGATAGGATAGAGGATAGGATAGGATAGCGGATAGGATAGGGTAGAGTATAGAATAGGATAGAGGATAGGATAGGATAGAGGATAGGATAGGAATGAGGATAGGATAGGATAGAGGATAGGATAAGATAGAGGATCGGATAGGATCGGATAGAATATAGAATAGGATAGAGGATAGGATAGGATAGAGGATAGGATAGGATAGAGGATAGGATAGGATAGAGGATAGGATAGGATAGAGGATAGGATAGGATAGAGGATAGGATAGGATAGAGGATAGGATAGGATAGAGGATAGGATAGGATAGAGGATAGGATAGGATAGAGGATAGGATAGAGGATAGGATAGAGGATAGGATAGAGGATAGGATAGTGGATAGGATAGAGGATAGGATAGAGGATAGGATAGAGGATAGGATAGAGGATTGGATAGGATAGAGGATAGGAAAGCATAGAGGATAGGATAGGAAAGCGGATGGGATAGGATGTAGGATTGGATAGGACAGAGGATAGGATAGGATAGAGGATAGGATAGGAATGAGGATAGGATAGGATAGAGGATAGGATAAGATAGAGGATAGGATAGGGGATTGGATAGGATAGAGGACTGGAGACGATAGATGATAGGACAGGATAGAGGATAGGATAGGATAGGATAGAGGATAGGATAGGATAGAGGATAGGATAGGATAGAGGATAGCATAGGATAGAGGATAGGATTGGATAGAGGATAGGATAGGATAGAGGATAGGATAGGATAGAGGATAGGATAGAGGATAGAATAGAGGATAGGATAGGATAGAGGATAGGATAGGATAGAGGATAGGATAGGATAGAAGATAGGATAGGATAGCGGATGGGATAGGATATAGGATAGGATAGGATAGAGGATAGGATAGGATAGAGGATAGGATAAAGGATTGGATAGGATAGAGGATAGGATAGGATAGAGGATAGGATAGGATAGAGGATAGAATAGAGGATAGGATAGGGGAATGGATAGGATAGTTGATACGATAGGATAGTGAATACGATAGGATAGTGGATAATATAGGATAGTGGATAGGATAGGGGATTGGATAGGATAGAAGATAGGATAGGATAGAGGATAGGATAGGATAGAGGATAGTATAGGATAGAGGATAGGGTAGGATAGAGGACAGGATAGGATAGAGGATAGGATATTATAGAGGATAGGATAGGATAGAGGATAGGATAGGATAGAGGATAGGGTAGGATAGAGGATTGGAGTGTATAGAGCATAGGATATAGGATTGGATAGGATAGAGGATACTATACGATAGTGGATAGGACAGAGGATAGGATAGGATAGAGGATAGGATAGAGGATTGGATAGAATAGGTGATATTATATGATTGAGGGTAGGACAGGATAGCGGACAGGATAGGATATAGGATTGGATAGGATAGAGGATGGGATAGGATGGAGGATAGGATAGGATAGCGGATAGGATAGGGTAGAGTATAGAATAGGATAGAGGATAGGATAGGATAGAGCATAGGATAGGAATGAGGATAAGATAGGAATGAGGATAGGATAGGATAGAGGATGGGATAGGATAGAGGATAGGATAGGATAGAGGATAGGATACGATAGAGGATAGGATAGAGGATAGGATAGGATAGAGGATAGGATAGGATTGAGGATAGGATAGGATAGAGGATAGGATAGAGGATAGGATAGAGGATTGGATAGGATAGAGGAAAGGATAGGATAGAGGATAGGATAGAATAGAGGATAGGAAAGGATAGCGGATGGGATAGGATATAGGAAAGGATAGGATAGAGGATAGGATAGGAATGAGGATAGGATAGGACCGAGGATAGGAGACGATAGAGGATAGGATAGGGGATTGGATAGCATAGAGGATAGGAGACGATAGAGGATATGATAGGGGATTGTATAGGATAGAGGACAGGAGACGATAGAGGATAGGATAGGATAGAGGATAGGATAGGATAGGATAGAGGATAGGATAGGATAGAGGATAGGATAGGATAGAGGATACGATAGGATAGAGGATAGGATAGGATAGAGGATTGGAGTGTATAGAGGACAGGATATAGGATTGGATAGGATAGAGGATAGGATACGATAGTGGATAGGACAGAGGATAGGATAGGATAGAGGATAGGATAGAAAATTGGATAGAATAGTTGATATTATAGGATAGAGGGTAGGACAGGATAGCGGATAGGATAGGATATAGGATTGGATAGGATAGAGGATAGGATAGGATGGAGGATAGGATAGGATAGCGGATAGGAATTGGGTAGAGTATAGAACAGGATAGAGGATAGGATAGGATAGAGGATAGTATAGGAATGAGGATAGGATAGGATAGAGGATAGGATAGGGGATTGGATAGGATAGAGGACTGGAGACGATAGATGATAGGACAGGATAGAGGATAGGATAGGATAGGATAGAGGATAGGATAGGATAGAGGATAGGATAGGATAGAGGATAGCATAGGATAGAGGATAGGATTGGATAGAGAATAGGATAGGACAGAGGATAGGATAGGATAGAGGATAGGATAGAGGATAGAATAGAGTATAGGATAGGGGAATGGATAGGATAGTTGATACGATAGGATAGTGAATACGATAGGATAGTGGATAATATAGGATAGAGGATAGGATAGGGGATTGGATAGGATAGAAGATAGGATAGGATAGAGGATAGGATAGGATAGAGGACAGGATAGGATAGAGGATAGGATATTATAGAGGATAGGACAGTATAGCGGACAGGATAGGATATAGGATTGGATAGGATAGAGGATAGGATAGGATGGAGGATAGGATAGGATAGCGGATAGGATAGGATAGATGATAGGATTGGATAGAGGATAGGATAGGATAGAGGATAGGATAGGATAGAGGATAGGATAGGATAGAGGATAGGATAGGATAGAGGATGGGATAGGATAGAGGATAGGATAGGATTGAGAATAGGATAGGATAGAGGATAGGATAAGATAGAGGATAGGATAGGGCATTGGATAGGATAGAGGACTGGAGACGATAGATGATAGGACAGGATAGAGGATAGGATAGAGGATAGGATAGAGGATATGATAGGGGATTGTATAGGATAGAGGACAGGAGACGATAGAGGATAGGATAGGATAGAGGATAGGATAGGATAGGATAGAGGATAGGATAGGATAGAGGATAGGATAGGATAGAGGATAGGATAGGGTAGAGGATAGGATAGGATAGAGGATAGTATATTATAGAGGATAGGATAGGATAGAGGATAGGATATAGGATTGGATAGGATAGAGGATATTATACGATAGTGGATAGGACAGAGGATAGGATAGGATAGAGGTTAGGATAGAGGATTGGATAGAATAGGTGATATTATAGGATAGAGGGTAGGACAGGATAGCGGATAGGATAGGATATAGGATTGGATAGGATAGAGGATAGGATAGGATGGAGGATAGGATAGGATAGCGGATAGGATAGGATAGAGGATAGGATAGGATAGAGGATAGGATAGAGGATAGAATAGAGGATAGGATAGGGGAATGGATAGGGTAGTTGATACGATAGGATAGTGAATACGATAGGATAGTGGATAATATAGGATAGAGGATAGGATAGGGGATTGGATACGATAGAGGATAGGATAGGATAGAGGATAGGATAGGATAGAGGACAGGATAGGATAGAGGATAGGATATTATAGAGGATAGGATAGGATAATGGATAGGATAGGATAGAGGATAGGGTAGGATAGAGGATTGGAGTGTATAGAGGATAGGATATAGGATTGGATAGGATAGCGGATACTATACGATAGTGGATAGGACAGAGGATAGGATAGGATAGAGGATAGGATAGAGGATTGGATAGAATAGGTGATATTATAGGATTGAGGGAAGGACAGGATAGCGGACAGGATAGGATATAGGAATGGATAGGATAGAGGATAGAATAGGATGGAGGATAGGATAGGATAGCGGATAGGATAGGGTAGAGTATAGAATAGGATAGAGGATAGGATAGGATAGAGCATAGGATAGGAATGAGGATAGGGTAGGTATGAGGATAGGATAGGATAGAGGATGAGATAGGATAGAGGATAGGATAGGATAGAGGATAGGATACGATAGAGGATAGGATAGAGGATAGAGGATAGGATAGGGGATTGGATACGATAGAGGATAGGATAGGATAGGATAGAGGATAGGATAGGATAGAGGACAGGATATGATAGAGGATAGGATATTATAGAGGATAGGATAGGATAATGGATAGGATAGGATTGAGGATAGGATAGGATAGAGGATTGGATAGGATAGAGGATAGGATAGGATAGAGGATAGGATTGGATAGAGGATAGGATAGGAATGAGGATAGGATAGGATAGAGGATAGGATAGAGGATAGGATAGAGGATTGGATAGGATAGAGGATAGAATAGGATAGAGGATAGGATAGAATAGAGGATAGGATAGGACAGCGGATGGGATAGGATATAGGATAGGATAGGATAGAGGATACGATAGGAATGAGGATAGGATAGGACCGAGGATAGGAGACGATAGAGGATAGGATAGGGGATTGGATAGCATAGAGGATAGCAGACGATAGAGGATATGATAGGGGATTGTATAGGATAGAGGACAGGAGACGATAGAGGATAGGATAGGATAGAGGATAGGATAGGATAGGATAGAGGATAGGATAGGATAGAGGATAGGATAGGATAGAGGATAGGATAGGATAGAGGATAGGATAGAGGATAGGATAGAGGATAGGATAGAGGATAGGATAGAGGATTGGATAGGATAGAGGATAGGATAGGATAGAGGATAGGATAGGATAGAGGATAGGATAGGAATGAGGATAGGATAGGATAGAGGATAGGATAGAGGATAGGATAGAGGATTGGATAGGATAGAGGATAGGATAGGATAGAGGATAGGATAGAATAGAGGATAGGATAGGATAGCGGATGGGATAGGATATAGGATAGGATAGGATAGAGGATAGGATAGGAATGAGGATAGGGTAGGACCGAGGATAGGAGACGATAGAGGATAGGATAGGGGATTGGATAGCATAGAGGATAGGAGACGATAGAGGATATGATAGGGGATTGTATAGGATAGAGGACAGGAGACGATACAAGATAGGATAGGATACAGGATAGGATAGCATAGGATAGAGGATAGGATAGGATAGAGGATAGGATAGGATAGAGGATAGGATAGGATAGAGGATAGGATAGGGTAGAGGATAGGATAGGATAGAGGATAGGATAGGATAGAGGATAGGATAGGATAGCGGATAGGATAGGGTAGAGTATAGAATAGGATAGAGGATAGGATAGGATAGAGGATAGGATAGGAATGAGGATAGGATAGGATAGAGGATAGGATAAGATAGAGGATCGGATAGGATCGGATAGAATATAGAATAGGATAGAGGATAGGATAGGATAGAGGATAGGATAGGATAGAGGATAGGATAGGATAGAGGATAGGATAGGATAGAGGATAGGATAGGATAGAGGATAGGATAGGATAGAGGATAGGATAGGATAGAGGATAGGATAGGATAGAGGATAGGATAGGATAGAGGATAGGATAGGATAGAGGATAGGATAGAGGATAGGATAGAGGATAGGATAGAGGATAGGATAGTGGATAGGATAGAGGATAGGATAGAGGATAGGATAGAGGATAGGATAGAGGATTGGATAGGATAGAGGATAGGAAAGCATAGAGGATAGGATAGGATAGCGGATGGGATAGGATGTAGGATTGGATAGGACAGAGGATAGGATAGGATAGAGGATAGGATAGGAATGAGGATAGGATAGGATAGAGGATAGGATAAGATAGAGGATAGGATAGGGGATTGGATAGGATAGAGGACTGGAGACGATAGATGATAGGACAGGATAGAGGATAGGATAGGATAGGATAGAGGATAGGATAGGATAGAGGATAGGATAGGATAGAGGATAGCATAGGATAGAGGATAGGATTGGATAGAGGATAGGATAGGATAGAGGATAGGATAGGATAGAGGATAGGATAGAGGATAGAATAGAGGATAGGATAGGATAGAGGATAGGATAGGATAGAGGATAGGATAGGATAGAAGATAGGATAGGATAGCGGATGGGATAGGATATAGGATAGGATAGGATAGAGGATAGGATAGGATAGAGGATAGGATAAAGGATTGGATAGGATAGAGGATAGGATAGGATAGAGGATAGGATAGGATAGAGGATAGAATAGAGGATAGGATAGGGGAATGGATAGGATAGTTGATACGATAGGATAGTGAATACGATAGGATAGTGGATAATATAGGATAGTGGATAGGATAGGGGATTGGATAGGATAGAAGATAGGATAGGATAGAGGATAGGATAGGATAGAGGATAGTATAGGATAGAGGATAGGGTAGGATAGAGGATAGGGTAGGATAGAGGATTGGAGTGTATAGAGCATAGGATATAGGATTGGATAGGATAGAGGATACTATACGATAGTGGATAGGACAGAGGATAGGATAGGATAGAGGATAGGATAGAGGATTGGATAGAATAGGTGATATTATATGATTGAGGGTAGGACAGGATAGCGGACAGGATAGGATATAGGATTGGATAGGATAGAGGATGGGATAGGATGGAGGATAGGATAGGATAGCGGATAGGATAGGGTAGAGTATAGAATAGGATAGAGGATAGGATAGGATAGAGCATAGGATAGGAATGAGGATAAGATAGGAATGAGGATAGGATAGGATAGAGGATGGGATAGGATAGAGGATAGGATAGGATAGAGGATAGGATACGATAGAGGATAGGATAGAGGATAGGATAGGATAGAGGATAGGATAGGATTGAGGATAGGATAGGATAGAGGATAGGATAGAGGATAGGATAGAGGATTGGATAGGATAGAGGAAAGGATAGGATAGAGGATAGGATAGAATAGAGGATAGGAAAGGATAGCGGATGGGATAGGATATAGGAAAGGATAGGATAGAGGATAGGATAGGAATGAGGATAGGATAGGACCGAGGATAGGAGACGATAGAGGATAGGATAGGGGATTGGATAGCATAGAGGATAGGAGACGATAGAGGATATGATAGGGGATTGTATAGGATAGAGGACAGGAGACGATAGAGGATAGGATAGGATAGAGGATAGGATAGGATAGGATAGAGGATAGGATAGGATAGAGGATAGGATAGGATAGAGGATACGATAGGATAGAGGATAGGATAGGATAGAGGATTGGAGTGTATAGAGGACAGGATATAGGATTGGATAGGATAGAGGATAGGATACGATAGTGGATAGGACAGAGGATAGGATAGGATAGAGGATAGGATAGAAAATTGGATAGAATAGTTGATATTATAGGATAGAGGGTAGGACAGGATAGCGGATAGGATAGGATATAGGATTGGATAGGATAGAGGATAGGATAGGATGGAGGATAGGATAGGATAGCGGATAGGAATTGGGTAGAGTATAGAACAGGATAGAGGATAGGATAGGATAGAGGATAGTATAGGAATGAGGATAGGATAGGATAGAGGATAGGATAGGGGATTGGATAGGATAGAGGACTGGAGACGATAGATGATAGGACAGGATAGAGGATAGGATAGGATAGGATAGAGGATAGGATAGGATAGAGGATAGGATAGGATAGAGGATAGCATAGGATAGAGGATAGGATTGGATAGAGAATAGGATAGGACAGAGGATAGGATAGGATAGAGGATAGGATAGAGGATAGAATAGAGTATAGGATAGGGGAATGGATAGGATAGTTGATACGATAGGATAGTGAATACGATAGGATAGTGGATAATATAGGATAGAGGATAGGATAGGGGATTGGATAGGATAGAAGATAGGATAGGATAGAGGATAGGATAGGATAGAGGACAGGATAGGATAGAGGATAGGATATTATAGAGGATAGGACAGTATAGCGGACAGGATAGGATATAGGATTGGATAGGATAGAGGATAGGATAGGATGGAGGATAGGATAGGATAGCGGATAGGATAGGATAGATGATAGGATTGGATAGAGGATAGGATAGGATAGAGGATAGGATAGGATAGAGGATAGGATAGGATAGAGGATAGGATAGGATAGAGGATGGGATAGGATAGAGGATAGGATAGGATTGAGAATAGGATAGGATAGAGGATAGGATAAGATAGAGGATAGGATAGGGCATTGGATAGGATAGAGGACTGGAGACGATAGATGATAGGACAGGATAGAGGATAGGATAGAGGATAGGATAGAGGATATGATAGGGGATTGTATAGGATAGAGGACAGGAGACGATAGAGGATAGGATAGGATAGAGGATAGGATAGGATAGGATAGAGGATAGGATAGGATAGAGGATAGGATAGGATAGAGGATAGGATAGGGTAGAGGATAGGATAGGATAGAGGATAGGATAGGATAGAGGATAGGATAGGATAGAGGATAGGATAGGATAGCGGATAGGATAGGGTAGAGTATAGAATAGGATAGAGGATAGGATAGGATAGAGGACAGGATAGGAATGAGGATAGGATAGGATAGAGGATAGGATAAGATAGAGGATCGGATAGGATCGGATAGAATATAGAATAGGATAGAGGATAGGATAGGATAGAGGATAGGATAGGATAGAGGATAGGATAGGATAGAGGATAGGATAGGATAGAGGATAGGATAGGATAGAGGATAGGATAGGATAGAGGATAGGATAGGATAGAGGATAGGATAGGATAGAGAATAGGATAGGATAGAGGATAGGATAGGATAGAGGATAGGATAGAGGATAGGATAGAGGATAGGATAGAGGATAGGATAGAGGATTGGATAGGATAGAGGATAGGATAGGATAGAGGATAGGATAGGATAGAGGATAGGATAGGAATGAGGATAGGATAGGATAGAGGATAGGATAGAGGATAGGATAGAGGATTGGATAGGATAGAGGATAGGATAGGATAGAGGATAGGATAGAATAGAGGATAGGATAGGATAGCGGATGGGATAGGATATAGGATAGGATAGGATAGAGGATAGGATAGGAATGAGGATAGGATAGGACCGAGGATAGGAGACGATAGAGGATAGGATAGGGGATTGGATAGCATAGAGGATAGGAGACGATAGAGGATATGATAGGGGATTGTATAGGATAGAGGACAGGAGACGATAGAAGATAGGATAGGATAGAGGATAGGATAGCATAGGATGGAGGATAGGATAGGATACAGGATAGGATAGGATAGAGGATAGGATAGGATAGAGGATAGGATAGGGTAGAGGATAGGATAGGATAGAGGATAGGATAGGATAGAGGATAGGATAGGATAGCGGATAGGATAGGGTAGAGTATAGAATAGGATAGAGGATAGGATAGGATAGAGGATAGGATAGGAATGAGGATAGGATAGGATAGAGGATAGGATAAGATAGAGGATCGGATAGGATCGGATAGAATATAGAATAGGATAGAGGATAGGATAGGATAGAGGATAGGATAGGATAGAGGATAGGATAGGATAGAGGATAGGATAGGATAGAGGATAGGATAGGATAGAGGATAGGATAGGATAGAGGATAGGATAGGATAGAGGATAGGATAGGATAGAGGATAGGATAGGATAGAGGCTAGGATAGGATAGAGGATAGGATAGGATAGAGGATAGGATAGGATAGAGGATAGGATAGGATAGAGGATAGGATAGGATAGAGGATAGGATAGGATAGAGGATAGGATAGGATAGAGGATAGGATAGGATAGAGGATAGGATAGGATAGAGGATAGGATAGGATAGAGGATAGGATAGGATAGAGGATAGGATAGAGGATAGGATAGAGGATAGGATAGAGGATAGGATAGAGGATAGGATAGAGGATTGGATAGGATAGAGGATAGGATAGGATAGAGGATAGGATAGGATAGCGGATGGGATAGGATATAGGATTGGATAGGACAGAGGATAGGATAGGATAGAGGATAGGATAGGAATGAGGATAGGATAGGATAGAGGATAGGATAAGATAGAGGATAGGATAGGGGATTGGATAGGATAGAGGACTGGAGACGATAGATGATAGGACAGGATAGAGGATAGGATAGGATAGGATAGAGGATAGGATAGGATAGAGGATAGGATAGGATAGAGGATAGCATAGGATAGAGGATAGGATTGGATAGAGGATAGGATAGGATAGAGGATAGGATAGGATAGAGGATAGGATAGAGGATAGAATAGAGGATAGGATAGGATAGAGGATAGGATAGGATAGAGGATAGGATAGGATAGAGGATAGGATAGGATAGAAGATAGGATAGGATAGCGGATGGGATAGGATATAGGATAGGATAGGATAGAGGATAGGATAGGATAGAGGATAGGATAAAGGATTGGATAGGATAGAGGATAGGATAGGATAGAGGATAGGATAGGATAGAGGATAGAATAGAGGATAGGATAGGGGAATGGATAGGATAGTTGATACGATAGGATAGTGAATACGATAGGATAGTGGATAATATAGGATAGTGGATAGGATAGGGGATTGGATAGGATAGAAGATAGGATAGGATAGAGGATAGGATAGGATAGAGGATAGTATAGGATAGAGGATAGGATAGGATAGAGGACAGGATAGGATAGAGGATAGGATATTATAGAGGATAGGATAGGATAGAGGATAGGATAGGATAGAGGATAGGGTAGGATAGAGGATAGGATAGGATAGAGGATAGGATAGGATAGAGGATAGGATAGGATAGAGGATAGGATAGGATAGAGGATAGGATAGGATAGAGGATAGGATAGGATAGAGGATAGGATAGAGGATAGGATAGAGGATAGGATAGAGGATAGGATAGAGGATAGGATAGAGGATTGGATAGGATAGAGGATAGGATAGGATAGAGGATAGGATAGGATAGCGGATGGGATAGGATATAGGATTGGATAGGACAGAGGATAGGATAGGATAGAGGATAGGATAGGAATGAGGATAGGATAGGATAGAGGATAGGATAAGATAGAGGATAGGATAGGGGATTGGATAGGATAGAGGACTGGAGACGATAGATGATAGGACAGGATAGAGGATAGGATAGGATAGGATAGAGGATAGGATAGGATAGAGGATAGGATAGGATAGAGGATAGCATAGGATAGAGGATAGGATTGGATAGAGGATAGGATAGGATAGAGGATAGGATAGGATAGAGGATAGGATAGAGGATAGAATAGAGGATAGGATAGGATAGAGGATAGGATAGGATAGAGGATAGGATAGGATAGAAGATAGGATAGGATAGCGGATGGGATAGGATATAGGATAGGATAGGATAGAGGATAGGATAGGATAGAGGATAGGATAAAGGATTGGATAGGATAGAGGATAGGATAGGATAGAGGATAGGATAGGATAGAGGATAGAATAGAGGATAGGATAGGGGAATGGATAGGATAGTTGATACGATAGGATAGTGAATACGATAGGATAGTGGATAATATAGGATAGTGGATAGGATAGGGGATTGGATAGGATAGAAGATAGGATAGGATAGAGGATAGGATAGGATAGAGGATAGTATAGGATAGAGGATAGGATAGGATAGAGGACAGGATAGGATAGAGGATAGGATATTATAGAGGATAGGATAGGATAGAGGATAGGATAGGATAGAGGATAGGGTAGGATAGAGGATTGGAGTGTATAGAGCATAGGATATAGGATTGGATAGGATAGAGGATACTATACGATAGTGGATAGGACAGAGGATAGGATAGGATAGAGGATAGGATAGAGGATTGGATAGAATAGGTGATATTATATGATTGAGGGTAGGACAGGATAGCGGACAGGATAGGATATAGGATTGGATAGGATAGAGGATAGGATAGGATGGAGGATAGGATAGGATAGCGGATAGGATAGGGTAGAGTATAGAATAGGATAGAGGATAGGATAGGATAGAGCATAGGATAGGAATGAGGATAAGATAGGAATGAGGATAGGATAGGATAGAGGATGGGATAGGATAGAGGATAGGATAGGATAGAGGATAGGATACGATAGAGGATAGGATAGAGGATAGGATAGGATAGAGGATAGGATAGGATTGAGGATAGGATAGGATAGAGGATAGGATAGAGGATAGGATAGAGGATTGGATAGGATAGAGGAAAGGATAGGATAGTGGATAGGATAGAATAGAGGATAGGAAAGGATAGCGGATGGGATAGGATATAGGAAAGGATAGGATAGAGGATAGGATAGGAATGAGGATAGGATAGGACCGAGGATAGGAGACGATAGAGGATAGGATAGGGGATTGGATAGCATAGAGGATAGGAGACGATAGAGGATATGATAGGGGATTGTATAGGATAGAGGACAGGAGACGATAGAGGATAGGATAGGATAGAGGATAGGATAGGATAGGATAGAGGATAGGATAGGATAGAGGATAGGATAGGATAGAGGATACGATAGGATAGAGGATAGGATAGGATAGAGGATTGGAGTGTATAGAGGACAGGATATAGGATTGGATAGGATAGAGGATAGGATACGATAGTGGATAGGACAGAGGATAGGATAGGATAGAGGATAGGATAGAAAATTGGATAGAATAGTTGATATTATAGGATAGAGGGTAGGACAGGATAGCGGATAGGATAGGATATAGGATTGGATAGGATAGAGGATAGGATAGGATGGAGGATAGGATAGGATAGCGGATAGGAATTGGGTAGAGTATAGAACAGGATAGAGGATAGGATAGGATAGAGGATAGTATAGGAATGAGGATAGGATAGGATAGAGGATAGGATAGGATAGAGGATAGGATAGGATAGAGGATAGGATAGGAATGAGGATAGGATAGGATAGAGGATAGGATAAGATAGAGGATCGGATAGGATCGGATAGAATATAGAATAGGATAGAGGATAGGATAGGATAGAGGATAGGATAGGATAGAGGATAGGATAGGATAGAGGATAGGATAGGATAGAGGATAGGATAGGATAGAGGATAGGATAGGATAGAGGATAGGATAGGATAGAGGATAGGATAGGATAGAGGATAGGATAGGATAGAGGCTAGGATAGGATAGAGGATAGGATAGGATAGAGGATAGGATAGGATAGAGGATAGGATAGGATAGAGGATAGGATAGGATAGAGGATAGGATAGGATAGAGGATAGGATAGGATAGAGGATAGGATAGGATAGAGGATAGGATAGGATAGAGGATAGGATAGGATAGAGGATAGGATAGGATAGAGGATAGGATAGAGGATAGGATAGAGGATAGGATAGAGGATAGGATAGAGGATTGGATAGGATAGAGGATAGGATAGGATAGAGGATAGGATAGGATAGCGGATGGGATAGGATATAGGATTGGATAGGACAGAGGATAGGATAGGATAGAGGATAGGATAGGAATGAGGATAGGATAGGATAGAGGATAGGATAAGATAGAGGATAGGATAGGGGATTGGATAGGATAGAGGACTGGAGACGATAGATGATAGGACAGGATAGAGGATAGGATAGGATAGGATAGAGGATAGGATAGGATAGAGGATAGGATAGGATAGAGGATAGCATAGGATAGAGGATAGGATTGGATAGAGGATAGGATAGGATAGAGGATAGGATAGGATAGAGGATAGGATAGAGGATAGAATAGAGGATAGGATAGGATAGAGGATAGGATAGGATAGAGGATAGGATAGGATAGAAGATAGGATAGGATAGCGGATGGGATAGGATATAGGATAGGATAGGATAGAGGATAGGATAGGATAGAGGATAGGATAAAGGATTGGATAGGATAGAGGATAGGATAGGATAGAGGATAGGATAGGATAGAGGATAGAATAGAGGATAGGATAGGGGAATGGATAGGATAGTTGATACGATAGGATAGTGAATACGATAGGATAGTGGATAATATAGGATAGTGGATAGGATAGGGGATTGGATAGGATAGAAGATAGGATAGGATAGAGGATAGGATAGGATAGAGGATAGTATAGGATAGAGGATAGGATAGGATAGAGGACAGGATAGGATAGAGGATAGGATATTATAGAGGATAGGATAGGATAGAGGATAGGATAGGATAGAGGATAGGGTAGGATAGAGGATAGGATAGGATAGAGGATAGGATAGGATAGAGGATAGGATAGGATAGAGGATAGGATAGGATAGAGGATAGGATAGGATAGAGGATAGGATAGAGGATAGGATAGAGGATAGGATAGAGGGATAGGAATAGAGGATTGGATAGGATAGAGGATAGGATAGGATAGAGGATAGGATAGGATAGCGGATGGGATAGGATATAGGATTGGATAGGGACAGAGGATAGGATAGGATAGAGGATAGGATAGGAATGAGGATAGGATAGGACTAGAGGATAGGATAAGATAGAGGGATAGGATAGGGGATTGGATAGGATAGAGGACTGGAGACGATAGATGATAGGACAGGATAGAGGATAGGATAGGATAGGATAGAGGATAGGATAGGATAGAGGATAGGATAGGATAGAGGATAGCATAGGATAGAGGATAGGGATTGGATAGAGGATAGGATAGGATAGAGGATAGGATAGGATAGAGGATAGGATAGAGGATAGAATAGAGGATAGGATAGGATAGAGGAATAGGATAGGATAGAGGATAGGATTAGGATAGAAGATAGGATAGGATAGCGGATGGGGATAGGATATAGGATAGGATAGGATAGAGGATAGGATAGGATAGAGGATAGGATAAAGGATTGGATAGGATAGAGGATAGGATAGGATTAGAGGATAGGATAGGATAGAGGATAGAAATAGAGGATAGGATAGGGGAATGGATAGGATTAGTTGATACGATAGGATAGTGAATACGATAGGATAGTGGATAATATTAGGATAGTGGATAGGATAGGGGATTGGATAGGATAGAAGATAGGATAGGATAGAGGATAGGATAGGATAGAGGATAGTATAGGATAGAGGGATAGGATTAGGATAGAGGGGACAGGATAGGATTAGAGGAATAGGATATTATAGAGGAATAGGATAGGATAGAGGATAGGATAGGATAGAGGATAGGGGTAGGATAGAGGATTGGAGTGTATAGAGCATAGGATATAGGATTGGATAGGATAGAGGATACTATACGATAGTGGATAGGGACAGAGGATAGGAATAGGATAGAGGAATAGGATAGAGGATTGGATAGAATAGGTTGATATTATATGATTGAGGGTAGGACAGGATAGCGGGACAGGATAGGATATAGGATTGGATAGGATAGAGGATAGGATAGGATGGAGGGATAGGATAGGATAGCGGATAGGATAGGGTAGAGTATAGAATAGGATAGAGGATAGGATAGGATAGAGCATAGGATAGGAATGAGGATAAGATAGGAATTAGGATAGGATAGGGATAGAGGGATGGGATAGGGATAGAGGATAGGATAGGATAGAGGATAGGATACGATAGAGGATAGGATAGAGGATAGGATAGGATAGAGGATAGGATAGGATTGAGGATAGGATAGGATAGAGGATAGGATAGAGGATAGGATAGAGGATTGGATAGGATAGAGGAAAGGATAGGATAGAGGATAGGATAGAATAGAGGATAGGGAAAAGGATAGCGGATGGGGATAGGATATAGGAAAGTATAGGATAGAGGATAGGATAGGAATGAGGATAGGATAGGGACCGAGGATAGGAGACGATAGAGGATAGGATAGGGGATTGGATAGCATAGAGGATAGGAGACGATAGAGGATATGATAGGGGATTGTATAGGATAGAGGGACAGGAGACGATAGAGGATAGGGATAGGATAGAGGATAGGATAGGATAGGATAGAGGATAGGATAGGATAGAGGATTAGGGATTAGGATAGAGGATACGATAGGATAGAGGATAGGATAGGATAGAGGATTGGAGTGTATAGAGGGACAGGATATAGGATTGGATAGGATAGAGGATAGGATACGATAGTGGATAGGACAGAGGATAGGATAGGATAGAGGATAGGATAGAAAATTGGATAGAATAGTTGATATTATAGGATAGAGGGTAGGACAGGATAGCGGATAGGATAGGATATAGGATTGGAATAGGATAGAGGATAGGATAGGATGGAGGATAGGATAGGATAGCGGATAGGAATTGGGTAGAGTATAGAACAGGATAGAGGATAGGATAGGATAGAGGATAGTATAGGAATGAGGATAGGATAGGATAGAGGATAGGATAGGGGATTGGATAGGATAGAGGACTGGAGACGATAGATGATAGGACAGGATAGAGGATAGGATAGGATAGGATAGAGGATAGGATAGGATAGAGGATA
Source organism: Halictus rubicundus (assembly GCF_050948215.1). NCBI lineage: Eukaryota > Metazoa > Arthropoda > Insecta > Hymenoptera > Halictidae > Halictus > Halictus rubicundus. The sequence goes on from NW_027488623.1 coordinate 714,117, forward strand.
GGATACGATAGAGGATAGCATAGGATAGAGGATAGGATTGGATAGAGAATAGGATAGGATAGAGGATAGGATAGGATAGAGGACAGGATAGGATAGAGGATAGGATATTATAGAGGATAGGACAGTATAGCGGACAGGATAGGATATAGGATTGGATAGGATAGAGGATAGGATAGGATGGAGGATAGGATAGGATAGCGGATAGGATAGGATAGAGGATAGGATAGGATAGAGGATAGGATAGGATAGAGGATAGGATAGGATAGAGGATAGGATAGGATAGAGGATGGGATAGGATAGAGTATAGGATAGGATTGAGAATAGGATAGGATAGAGGATAGGATAAGATAGAGGATAGGATAGGGCATTGGATAGGATAGAGGACTGGAGACGATAGATGATAGGACAGGATAGAGGATAGGATAGAGGATAGGATAGAGGATAGGATAGAGGATAGGATAGGGGATTGGATAGGATAGAGGACTGGAGACGATAGATGATAGGACAGGATAGAGGATAGGATAGGATGGGATAGAGGATAGGATTGGATAGAGGACAGGATAGGATAGAGGATAGGATATTATAGAGGATAGGATAGGATAGAGGATAGGATAGGATAGAGGATAGGATAAGATAGAGGATTGGATAGGATCGGATAGAATATAGAATAGGATAGAGGATAGGATAGGATAGAGGATAGGATAGGATAGAGGATAGGATAGGATAGAGGATAGGATAGAGGATAGGATAGGATAGAGGATAGGATAGGATTGAGGATAGGATAGGATTGAGGATAGGATAGGATAGAGGATAGGATAGAGGATAGGATAGAGGATAGGATAGAGGATAGGATAGGATTGAGGATAGGATAGGATAGAGGATACGATAGGATAGAGGATAGGATAGGATAGAGGATTGGAGTGTATAGAGGACAGGATATAGGATTGGATAGGATAGAGGATAGGATACGATAGTGGATAGGACAGAGGATAGGATAGGATAGAGGATAGGATAGAAAATTGGATAGAATAGTTGATATTATAGGATAGAGGGTAGGACAGGATAGCGGATAGGATAGGATATAGGATTGGATAGGATAGAGGATAGGATAGGATGGAGGATAGGATAGGATAGCGGATAGGAATTGGGTAGAGTATAGAACAGGATAGAGGATAGGATAGGATAGAGGATAGTATAGGAATGAGGATAGGATAGGATAGAGGATAGGATAGGGGATTGGATAGGATAGAGGACTGGAGACGATAGATGATAGGACAGGATAGAGGATAGGATAGGATAGGATAGAGGATAGGATAGGATAGAGGATAGGATACGATAGAGGATAGCATAGGATAGAGGATAGGATTGGATAGAGAATAGGATAGGATAGAGGATAGGATAGGATAGAGGGACAGGATAGGATAGAGGATAGGATATTATAGAGGATAGGGACAGTATAGCGGACAGGATAGGATATAGGATTGGATAGGATAGAGGATAGGATAGGATGGAGGATAGGATAGGATAGCGGATAGGATAGGATAGAGGATAGGATAGGATAGAGGATAGGATAGGATAGAGGATAGGATAGGATAGAGGATAGGATAGGATAGAGGATGGGATAGGATAGAGTATAGGATAGGATTGAGAATAGGATAGGATAGAGGATAGGATAAGATAGAGGATAGGATAGGGCATTGGATAGGATAGAGGACTGGAGACGATAGATGATAGGACAGGATAGAGGATAGGATAGAGGATAGGATAGAGGATAGGATAGAGGATAGGATAGGGGATTGGATAGGATAGAGGACTGGAGACGATAGATGATAGGACAGGATAGAGGATAGGATAGGATAGGATAGAGGATAGGATTGGATAGAGGACAGGATAGGATAGAGGATAGGATATTATAGAGGATAGGATAGGATAGAGGATAGGATAGGATAGAGGATAGGATAAGATAGAGGATTGGATAGGATCGGATAGAATATAGAATAGGATAGAGGATAGGATAGGATAGAGGATAGGATAGGATAGAGGATAGGATAGGATAGAGGATAGGATAGAGGATAGGATAGGATAGAGGATAGGATAGGATTGAGGATAGGATAGGATTGAGGATAGGATAGGATAGAGGATAGGATAGAGGATAGGATAGAGGATAGGATAGAGGATAGGATAGAGGATAGGATAGAGGATTGGATAGGATCGAGGATAGGATAGGATAGAGGATAGGATAGGATAGAGGATAGGATAGGATAGCGGATGGGATAGGATATAGGATTGGATAGGACAGAGTATAGGATAGGATAGAGGATAGGATAGGAATGAGGATAGGATAGGATAGAGGATAGGATAGGGGATTGGATAGGATAGAGGACTGGAGACGATAGATGATAGGACAGGATAGAGGATAGGATAGGATAGGATAGAGGATAGGATTGGATAGAGGGACAGGATAGGATAGAGGATAGGATAGGATAGAGGATAGGATAGGATAGAGGATAGCATAGGATAGAGGATAGGATTGGATAGAGGATAGGATAGGATAGAGGATAGGATAGGATAGAGGATAGGATAGAGGATAGAATAGAGGATAGGATAGGGGAATGGATAGGATAGTTGATACGATAGGATAGTGAATACGATAGGATAGTGGATAATATAGGATAGAGGATAGGATAGGGGATTGGATAGGATAGAAGATAGGATAGGATAGAGGATAGGATAGGATAGAGGATAGGATAGGATAGAGGATAGGATAGAGGATAGGATAGGATAGAGGACAGGATAGGATAGAGGATAGGATATTATAGAGGATAGGACAGTATAGCGGACAGGATAGGATATAGGATTGGATAGGATAGAGGATAGGATAGGATGGAGGATAGGATAGGATAGCGGATAGGATAGGATAGAGGATAGGATAGGATAGAGGATAGGATAGGATAGAGGATAGGATAGGATAGAGGATAGGATAGGATAGAGGATAGGATAGGATAGAGGATGGGATAGGATAGAGGATAGGATAGGATTGAGGATAGGATAGGATAGAGGATAGGATAAGATAGAGGATAGGATAGGGGATTGGATAGGATAGAGGACTGGAGACGATAGATGATAGGACAGGATAGAGGATAGGATAGGATAGGATAGAGGATAGGATAGGATAGAGGATAGGATAGGATAGAGGATAGGATACGATAGAGGATAGCATAGGATAGAGGATAGGATTGGATAGAGGACAGGATAGGATAGAGGATAGGATATTATAGAGGATAGGATAGGATAGAGGATAGGATACGATAGAGGATAGGATAAGATAGAGGATTGGATAGGATCGGATAGAATATAGAATAGGATAGAGGATAGGAGAGGATAGAGGATAGGATAGGATAGAGGATAGGATAGGATAGAGGATAGGATAGGCTAGAGGATAGGATAGGATAGAGGATAGGATAGGATAGAGGATATTATAGGATAGAGGATAGGATAGGATAGAGGATAGGATAGGATAGAGGAAAGGATAGAGGATAGGATATAATAGAGGATAGGATAGGATTGAGGATAGGATAGGATTGAGGATAGGATAGGATAGAGGATAGGATAGAGGATAGGATAGAGGATAGGATAGAGGATAGGATAGAGGATAGGATAGAGGATTGGATAGGATAGAGGATAGGATAGGATAGAGGATAGGATAGGATAGAGGATAGGATAGGATAGCGGATGGGATAGGATATAGGATTGGATAGGACAGAGTATAGGATAGGATAGAGGATAGGATAGGAATGAGGATAGGATAGGATAGAGGATAGGATAGGGGATTGGATAGGATAGAGCACTGGAGACGATAGATGATAGGACAGGATAGAGGATAGGATAGGATAGGATAGACGATAGGATAGGATAAAGGATAGGATAGGATAGAGGATAGCATAGGATAGAGGATAGGATTGGATAGAGGATAGGATAGGATAGAGGATAGGATAGGATAGAGGATAGGATAGAGGATAGAATAGAGGATAGGATAGGGGAATGGATAGGATAGTTGATACGATAGGATAGTGAATACGATAGGATAGTGGATAATATAGGATAGAGGATAGGATAGGGTATTGGATAGGATAGAAGATAGGATAGGATAGAGGATAGGATAGGATAGAGGATAGGATAGGATAGAGGATAGGATAGGATAGAGGACAGGATAGGATAGAGGATAGGATATTATAGAGGATAGGACAGTATAGCGGACAGGATAGGATATAGGATTGGATAGGATAGAGGATAGGATAGGATGGAGGATAGGATAGGATAGCGGATAGGATAGGGTAGAGTATAGAATAGGATAGAGGATAGGATAGGATAGAGCATAGGATAGGAATGAGGATAGGATAGGAATGAGGATAGGATAGGATAGAGGATGGGATAGGATAGAGGATAGGATAGGATAGAGGATAGGATAGGATAGAGGATAGGATAGGATAGAGGATAGGATATTATAGAGGATAGGATAGGATAGAGGATAGGATAGGATAGAGGATAGGATATTATAGAGGATAGGATAGGATAGATGATAAGATAGAGGATTGGATAGGATAGAGGATAGGATAGGATAGAGGATAGGATAGGATAGAGGATAGGATAGGATAGCGGATGGGATAGGATATAGGATTGGATAGGACAGAGTATAGGATAGTATAGAGGATAGGATAGGAATGAGGATAGGATAGGATAGAGGATAGGATAGGGGATTGGATAGGATAGAGCACTGGAAACGATAGATGATAGGACAGGATAGAGGATAGGATAGGATAGGATAGAGGATAGGATAGGATAGAGGATAGGATTGGATAGAGGATAGGATAGGATAGAGGATAGGATAGGATAGAGGATAGGATAGAGGATAGAATAGAGGATAGGATAGGGGAATGGATAGGATAGTTGATACGATAGGATAGTGAATACGATAGGATAGTGGATAATATAGGATAGAGGATAGGATAGGGTATTGGATAGGATAGAAGATAGGATAGGATAGAGGATAGGATAGGATAGCGGACAGGATAGGATATGGGATTGGATAGGATAGAGGATAGGATAGGATGGAGGATAGGATAGGATAGCGGATAGGATAGGGTAGAGTATAGAATAGGATAGAGGATAGGATAGGATAGAGCATAGGATAGGAATGAGGATAGGATAGGAATGAGGATAGGATAGGATAGAGGATGGGATAGGATAGAGGATAGGATAGGATAGAGGATAGGATAGGATAGAGGATAGGATAGGATAGAGGATAGGATATTATAGGATAGGATAGGATAGAGGATAGGATAGGATAGAGGATAGGATATTATAGAGGATAGGATAGGATAGAGGATAGGATATAGGATTGGATAGGATAGAGGATAGGATAGGATAGAGGATAGGATAGGATAGAGGATAGGATAGGATAGAGGATAAGATAGGATAGCGGATGGGATAGGATATAGGATTGGATAGGACAGAGGATAGGATAGGATAGAGGATAGGATAGGAATGAGGATAGGATAGGATAGAGGATAGGATAAGATAGAGGATAGGATAGGGGATTGGATAGGATAGAGGGACTGGAGACGATAGATGATAGGACAGGATAGAGGTTAGGATAGGATAGGATAGAGTATAGGATAGGATAGGGGATTGGATAGGATAGAAGATAGGATAGGATTGAGGATAGGATAGGATTGAGGATAGGATAGGATAGAGGATAGGATAGTAGGATAGGATAGAGGATAGGATAGAGGATAGGATAGAGGATAGGATAGAGGATTGGATAGGATAGAGGATAGGATAGGATAGAGGATAGGATAGGATAGAGGATAGGATAGGATAGCGGATGGGATAGGATATAGGATTGGATAGGACAGAGTATAGGATAGGATAGAGGATAGGATAGGAATGAGGATAGGATAGGATAGAGGATAGGATAGGGTATTGGATAGGATAGAGCACTGGAGACGATAGATGATAGGACAGGATAGAGGATAGGATAGGATAGGATAGACGATAGGATAGGATAAAGGATAGGATAGGATAGAGGATAGCATAGGATAGAGGATAGGATTGGATAGAGGATAGGATAGGATAGAGGATAGGATAGGATAGAGGGATAGGATAGAGGATAGAATAGAGGATAGGATAGGGGAATGGATAGGATAGTTGATACGATAGGATAGTGAATACGATAGGATAGTGGATAATATAGGATAGAGGATAGGATAGGGTATTGGATAGGATAGAAGATAGGATAGGATAGAGGATAGGATAGGATAGAGGATAGGATAGGATAGAGGATAGGATAGGATAGAGGACAGGATAGGATAGAGGATAGGATATTATAGAGATAGGACAGTATAGCGGACAGGATAGGATATAGGATTGGATAGGATAGAGGATAGGATAGGATGGAGGATAGGATAGGATAGCGGATAGGATAGGGTAGAGTATAGAATAGGATAGAGGATAGGATAAGATAGAGCATAGGATAGGAATGAGGATAGGATAGGAATGAGGATAGGATAGGATAGAGGATGGGATAGGATAGAGGATAGGATAGGATAGAGGATAGGATAGGATAGAGGATAGGATAGGATAGAGGATAGGATATTATAGAGGATAGGATAGGATAGAGGATAGGATAGGATAGAGGATAGGATATTATAGAGGATAGGATAGGATAGAGGATAAGATAGAGGATTGGGATAGGATAGAGGATAGGATAGGATAGAGGATAGGATAGGATAGAGGATAGGATAGGATAGCGGATGGGATAGGATATAGGATTGGATAGGACAGAGTATAGGATAGTATAGAGGATAGGATAGGAATGATGATAGGATAGGATAGAGGATAGGATAGGGATTGGATAGGATAGAGCACTGGAAACGATAGATGATAGGACAGGATAGAGGATAGGATAGGATAGGATAGAGGATAGGATAGGATAGAGGATAGGATTGGATAGAGGATAGGATTAGGATAGAGGATAGGATAGGATAGAGGATAGGATAGAGGATAGAATAGAGGATAGGATAGGGGAATGGATAGGATAGTTGATACGATAGGATAGTGAATACGATAGGATAGTGGATAATATAGGATAGAGGATAGGATAGGGTATTGGATAGGATAGAAGATAGGATAGGATAGAGGATAGGATAGGATAGCGGACAGGATAGGATATGGGATTGGATAGGATAGAGGATAGGATAGGATGGAGGATAGGATAGGATAGCGGATAGGATAGGGTAGAGTATAGAATAGGATAGAGGATAGGATAGGATAGAGCATAGGATAGGAATGAGGATAGGATAGGAATGAGGATAGGATAGGATAGAGGATGGGATAGGATAGAGGATAGGATAGGATAGAGGATAGGATAGGATAGAGGATAGGATAGGATAGAGGATAGGATATTATAGAGGATAGGATAGGATAGAGGATAGGATAGGATAGAGGATAGGATATTATAGAGGATAGGATAGGATAGAGGATAGGATATAGGATTGGATAGGATAGAGGATAGGATAGGATAGAGGATAGGATAGGATAGAGGATAGGATAGGATAGAGGATAAGATAGGATAGCGGATGGGATAGGATATAGGATTGGATAGGACAGAGGATAGGATAGGATAGAGGATAGGATAGGAATGAGGATAGGATAGGATAGAGGATAGGATAAGATAGAGGATAGGATAGGGGATTGGATAGGATAGAGGACTGGAGACGATAGATGATAGGACAGGATAGAGGTTAGGATAGGATAGGATAGAGTATAGGATAGGATAGGGGATTGGATAGGATAGAAGATAGGATAGGATAGAGGATAGGATAGGATAGAGGATAGGATAGGATAGAGGATAGGATAGGATAGAGGGCAGGATAGGATAGAGGATAGGATATTATAGAGGATAGGATACGATAGAGCATAGGATAGGATAGAGGATAGGGTAGGATAGAGGATTGGAGTGTATAGAGGATAGGATATAGGATTGGATAGGATAGAGGATACTATACGATAGTGGATAGGACAGAGGATAGGATAGGATAGAGGATTGGATAGAATAGGTGATATTATAGGATTGAGGGTAGGACAGGATAGCGGACAGGATAGGATATAGGATTGGATAGGATAGAGGATAGGATAGGATGGAGGCTAGGATAGGATAGCGGATAGGATAGGGTTGAGTATAGAATAGGATAGAGGATAGGATAGGATAGAGCATAGGATAGGAATGAAGATAGGATAGGAATGAGGATAGGATAGGATAGAGGATGGGATAGGATAGAGGATAGGATAGGGTAGAGGATAGGATACGATAGAGGATAGGATAGAGGATAGGATAGGATAGAGGATAGGATAGGATTGAGGATAGGATAGGATAGAGGATAGGATAGAGGATAGGATAGTGGATTGGATAGGATAGAGGATAGGATAGGACAGAGGATAGGATAGAATAGAGGATAGGATAGGATAGCGGATGGGATAGGATATAGGATAGGATAGGATAGAGGATAGGATAGGAATGAGGATAGGATGGGACCGAGGATAGGAGACGGTAGAGGATAGGATAGGGGATTGGATAGCATAGAGGATAGGAGACGATAGAGGATATGACAGGGGATTGTATAGGATAGAGGACAGGAGACGATAGAGGATAGGATAGGATAGAGGATAGGATAGGATAGGATAGAGGATAGGATAGGATAGAGGATAGGATAGGATAGAGGATAGCATAGGATAGAGGATAGGATTGGATAGAGGATAGGATAGGATAGAGGATAGGATAGGATAGAGGATAGGATAGAGGATAGAATAGAGGATAGGATAGGATAGAGGATTGGAGTGTATAGAGGATAGGATATAGGATTGGATAGGATAGAGGATAGGATACGATAGTGGATAGGACAGAGAATAGGATAGGATAGAGGATAGGATAGAGGATTGGATAGAATAGGTGATATTATAGGATAGAGGGTAGGACAGGATAGCGGATAGGATAGGATATAGGATAGGATAGGATAGAGGATAGGATAGGATAGCGGATAGGATAGGATATAGGATTGGATAGGATGGAGGATAGGATAGGATAGAGGATAGGATAGAGGACAGGATAGGATAGATGATAGGATAGGATAGGATAGAGGATAGGATAGGATAGAGGATGGGATAGGATAGAGGATTGGATTAGATAGAGGACAGGATATAGGATTGGATAGGATAGAGGATAGGATACGATAGTGGATAGGGCAGAGGAAAGGATAGGATAGAGGATAGGATAGAGGATTGGATAGAATAGGTGATATTATAGGATAGAGGTTAGGACAGGATAGCGGATAGGATAGGATATAGGATTGGATAGGATAGAGGATAGGATAGGAATGAGGATAGGATAGGATAGAGGATAGGATAAGATAGAGGATCGGATAGAATATAGAATAGGATAGAGGATAGGATAGGATAGAGGATAGGATAGAGGATAGGATAGAGGATAGGATAGAGGATAGGATAGAGGATAGGATAGAGGATTGGATAGAGGATTGGATAGGATTGAGGATAGGATAGGATAGGATAGAGGATAGGATAGGATAGCGGATGGGATAGGATATAGGATTGGATAGGACAGAGGATAGGATAGGATAGAGGATAGGATTTGAATGAGGATAGGATAGGATAGAGGATAGGATAAGATAGAGGATAGGATAGGGGATTGGATAGGATAAAGAATAGGAGACGATAGAGGATATGATAGGGGATTGTATAGGATAGAGGACTGGAGACGATAGATGATAGGATAGGATATTATAGAGGATAGGATAGGATAGAGGATAGGATAGGATATAGGATAGGATAGGATAGAGGATTGGAGTGTATAGAGGATAGGATATAGGATTGGATAGGATAGAGGATAGGATACGATAGTGGATAGGACAGAGGATAGGATAGGATAGAGCATAGGATAGAGGATTGGATAGAATAGGTGATATTATAGGATAGAGGGTAGGACAGGATAGCGGATAGGATAGGATATAGGATTGGATAGGATAGAGTATAGGATAGGATGGAGGATAGGATAGGATAGCGGATAGTAATAGGGTAGAGTATAGAACAGGATAGAGGATAGGATAGGATAAAGGATAGGATAGGAATGAGGATAGGATAGGATAGAGGATAGGATAAGATAGAGGATCGGATAGAATATAGAATAGGATAGAGGATAGGATAGAGGATAGGATAGAGGATAGGATAGAGGATTGGATAGAGGATTGGATAGGATAGAGGATAGGATAGGATAGAGGATAGGATAGGATAGAGGATAGGATAGGATAGCGGATAGGATAGGATATAGGATTGGATAGGATGGAGGATAGGATAGGATAGAGGATAGGATAGAGGACAGGATAGGATAGATGATAGGATAGGATAGGATAGAGGATAGGATAGGATAGAGGATGGGATAGGATAGAGGATTGGATTAGATAGAGGACAGGATATAGGATTGGATAGGATAGAGGATAGGATACGATAGTGGATAGGGCAGAGGAAAGGATAGGATAGAGGATAGGATAGAGGATTGGATAGAGGATAGGATAGAGGATTGGATAGGATAGAGGATAGGATAGGATAGAGGATAGGATAGGATAGAGGATAGGATAGGATAGCGGATGGGATAGGATATAGGATTGGATAGGACAGAGTATAGGATAGGATAGAGGATAGGATAGGAATGAGGATAGGATAGGATAGAGGATAGGATAGGGGATTGGATAGGATAGAGCACTGGAGACGATAGATGATAGGACAGGATAGAGGATAGGATAGGATAGGATAGACGATAGGATAGGATAAAGGATAGGATAGGATAGAGGATAGCATAGGATAGAGGATAGGATTGGATAGAGGATAGGATAGGATAGAGGATAGGATAGGATAGAGGATAGGATAGAGGATAGAATAGAGGATAGGATAGGGGAATGGATAGGATAGTTGATACGATAGGATAGTGAATACGATAGGATAGTGGATAATATAGGATAGAGGATAGGATAGGGTATTGGATAGGATAGAAGATAGGATAGGATAGAGGATAGGATAGGATAGAGGATAGGATAGGATAGAGGATAGGATAGGATAGAGGACAGGATAGGATAGAGGATAGGATATTATAGAGGATAGGACAGTATAGCGGACAGGATAGGATATAGGATTGGATAGGATAGAGGATAGGATAGGATGGAGGATAGGATAGGATAGCGGATAGGATAGGGTAGAGTATAGAATAGGATAGAGGATAGGATAGGATAGAGCATAGGATAGGAATGAGGATAGGATAGGAATGAGGATAGGATAGGATAGAGGATGGGATAGGATAGAGGATAGGATAGGATAGAGGATAGGATAGGATAGAGGATAGGATAGGATAGAGGATAGGATATTATAGAGGATAGGATAGGATAGAGGATAGGATAGGATAGAGGATAGGATATTATAGAGGATAGGATAGGATAGAGGATAAGATAGAGGATTGGATAGGATAGAGGATAGGATAGGATAGAGGATAGGATAGGATAGAGGATAGGATAGGATAGCGGATGGGATAGGATATAGGATTGGATAGGACAGAGTATAGGATAGTATAGAGGATAGGATAGGAATGAGGATAGGATAGGATAGAGGATAGGATAGGGGATTGGATAGGATAGAGCACTGGAAACGATAGATGATAGGACAGGATAGAGGATAGGATAGGATAGGATAGAGGATAGGATAGGATAGAGGATAGGATTGGATAGAGGATAGGATAGGATAGAGGATAGGATAGGATAGAGGATAGGATAGAGGATAGAATAGAGGATAGGATAGGGGAATGGATAGGATAGTTGATACGATAGGATAGTGAATACGATAGGATAGTGGATAATATAGGATAGAGGATAGGATAGGGTATTGGATAGGATAGAAGATAGGATAGGATAGAGGATAGGATAGGATAGCGGACAGGATAGGATATGGGATTGGATAGGATAGAGGATAGGATAGGATGGAGGATAGGATAGGATAGCGGATAGGATAGGGTAGAGTATAGAATAGGATAGAGGATAGGATAGGATAGAGCATAGGATAGGAATGAGGATAGGATAGGAATGAGGATAGGATAGGATAGAGGATGGGATAGGATAGAGGATAGGATAGGATAGAGGATAGGATAGGATAGAGGATAGGATAGGATAGAGGATAGGATATTATAGAGGATAGGATAGGATAGAGGATAGGATAGGATAGAGGATAGGATATTATAGAGGATAGGATAGGATAGAGGATAGGATATAGGATTGGATAGGATAGAGGATAGGATAGGATAGAGGATAGGATAGGATAGAGGATAGGATAGGATAGAGGATAAGATAGGATAGCGGATGGGATAGGATATAGGATTGGATAGGACAGAGGATAGGATAGGATAGAGGATAGGATAGGAATGAGGATAGGATAGGATAGAGGATAGGATAAGATAGAGGATAGGATAGGGGATTGGATAGGATAGAGGACTGGAGACGATAGATGATAGGACAGGATAGAGGTTAGGATAGGATAGGATAGAGTATAGGATAGGATAGGGGATTGGATAGGATAGAAGATAGGATAGGATTGAGGATAGGATAGGATTGAGGATAGGATAGGATAGAGGATAGGATAGAGGATAGGATAGAGGATAGGATAGAGGATAGGATAGAGGATAGGATAGAGGATTGGATAGGATAGAGGATAGGATAGGATAGAGGATAGGATAGGATAGAGGATAGGATAGGATAGCGGATGGGATAGGATATAGGATTGGATAGGACAGAGTATAGGATAGGATAGAGGATAGGATAGGAATGAGGATAGGATAGGATAGAGGATAGGATAGGGTATTGGATAGGATAGAGCACTGGAGACGATAGATGATAGGACAGGATAGAGGATAGGATAGGATAGGATAGACGATAGGATAGGATAAAGGATAGGATAGGATAGAGGATAGCATAGGATAGAGGATAGGATTGGATAGAGGATAGGATAGGATAGAGGATAGGATAGGATAGAGGATAGGATAGAGGATAGAATAGAGGATAGGATAGGGGAATGGATAGGATAGTTGATACGATAGGATAGTGAATACGATAGGATAGTGGATAATATAGGATAGAGGATAGGATAGGGTATTGGATAGGATAGAAGATAGGATAGGATAGAGGATAGGATAGGATAGAGGATAGGATAGGATAGAGGATAGGATAGGATAGAGGACAGGATAGGATAGAGGATAGGATATTATAGAGGATAGGACAGTATAGCGGACAGGATAGGATATAGGATTGGATAGGATAGAGGATAGGATAGGATGGAGGATAGGATAGGATAGCGGATAGGATAGGGTAGAGTATAGAATAGGATAGAGGATAGGATAAGATAGAGCATAGGATAGGAATGAGGATAGGATAGGAATGAGGATAGGATAGGATAGAGGATGGGATAGGATAGAGGATAGGATAGGATAGAGGATAGGATAGGATAGAGGATAGGATAGGATAGAGGATAGGATATTATAGAGGATAGGATAGGATAGAGGATAGGATAGGATAGAGGATAGGATATTATAGAGGATAGGATAGGATAGAGGATAAGATAGAGGATTGGATAGGATAGAGGATAGGATAGGATAGAGGATAGGATAGGATAGAGGATAGGATAGGATAGCGGATGGGATAGGATATAGGATTGGATAGGACAGAGTATAGGATAGTATAGAGGATAGGATAGGAATGATGATAGGATAGGATAGAGGATAGGATAGGGGATTGGATAGGATAGAGCACTGGAAACGATAGATGATAGGACAGGATAGAGGATAGGATAGGATAGGATAGAGGATAGGATAGGATAGAGGATAGGATTGGATAGAGGATAGGATAGGATAGAGGATAGGATAGGATAGAGGATAGGATAGAGGATAGAATAGAGGATAGGATAGGGGAATGGATAGGATAGTTGATACGATAGGATAGTGAATACGATAGGATAGTGGATAATATAGGATAGAGGATAGGATAGGGTATTGGATAGGATAGAAGATAGGATAGGATAGAGGATAGGATAGGATAGCGGACAGGATAGGATATGGGATTGGATAGGATAGAGGATAGGATAGGATGGAGGATAGGATAGGATAGCGGATAGGATAGGGTAGAGTATAGAATAGGATAGAGGATAGGATAGGATAGAGCATAGGATAGGAATGAGGATAGGATAGGAATGAGGATAGGATAGGATAGAGGATGGGATAGGATAGAGGATAGGATAGGATAGAGGATAGGATAGGATAGAGGATAGGATAGGATAGAGGATAGGATATTATAGAGGATAGGATAGGATAGAGGATAGGATAGGATAGAGGATAGGATATTATAGAGGATAGGATAGGATAGAGGATAGGATATAGGATTGGATAGGATAGAGGATAGGATAGGATAGAGGATAGGATAGGATAGAGGATAGGATAGGATAGAGGATAAGATAGGATAGCGGATGGGATAGGATATAGGATTGGATAGGACAGAGGATAGGATAGGATAGAGGATAGGATAGGAATGAGGATAGGATAGGATAGAGGATAGGATAAGATAGAGGATAGGATAGGGGATTGGATAGGATAGAGGACTGGAGACGATAGATGATAGGACAGGATAGAGGTTAGGATAGGATAGGATAGAGTATAGGATAGGATAGGGGATTGGATAGGATAGAAGATAGGATAGGATAGAGGATAGGATAGGATAGAGGATAGGATAGGATAGAGGATAGGATAGGATAGAGGGCAGGATAGGATAGAGGATAGGATATTATAGAGGATAGGATACGATAGAGCATAGGATAGGATAGAGGATAGGGTAGGATAGAGGATTGGAGTGTATAGAGGATAGGATATAGGATTGGATAGGATAGAGGATACTATACGATAGTGGATAATACAGAGGATAGGATAGGATAGAGGATTGGATAGAATAGGTGATATTATAGGATTGAGGGTAGGACAGGATAGCGGACAGGATAGGATATAGGATTGGATAGGATAGAGGATAGGATAGGATGGAGGCTAGGATAGGATAGCGGATAGGATAGGGTTGAGTATAGAATAGGATAGAGGATAGGATAGGATAGAGCATAGGATAGGAATGAAGATAGGATAGGAATGAGGATAGGATAGGATAGAGGATGGGATAGGATAGAGGATAGGATAGGGTAGAGGATAGGATACGATAGAGGATAGGATAGAGGATAGGATAGGATAGAGGATAGGATAGGATTGAGGATAGGATAGGATAGAGGATAGGATAGAGGATAGGATAGTGGATTGGATAGGATAGAGGATAGGATAGGACAGAGGATAGGATAGAATAGAGGATAGGATAGGATAGCGGATGGGATAGGATATAGGATAGGATAGGATAGAGGATAGGATAGGAATGAGGATAGGATGGGACCGAGGATAGGAGACGGTAGAGGATAGGATAGGGGATTGGATAGCATAGAGGATAGGAGACGATAGAGGATATGACAGGGGATTGTATAGGATAGAGGACAGGAGACGATAGAGGATAGGATAGGATAGAGGATAGGATAGGATAGGATAGAGGATAGGATAGGATAGAGGATAGGATAGGATAGAGGATAGCATAGGATAGAGGATAGGATTGGATAGAGGATAGGATAGGATAGAGGATAGGATAGGATAGAGGATAGGATAGAGGATAGAATAGAGGATAGGATAGGATAGAGGATTGGAGTGTATAGAGGATAGGATATAGGATTGGATAGGATAGAGGATAGGATACGATAGTGGATAGGACAGAGAATAGGATAGGATAGAGGATAGGATAGAGGATTGGATAGAATAGGTGATATTATAGGATAGAGGGTAGGACAGGATAGCGGATAGGATAGGATATAGGATAGGATAGGATAGAGGATAGGATAGGATAGCGGATAGGATAGGATATAGGATTGGATAGGATGGAGGATAGGATAGGATAGAGGATAGGATAGAGGACAGGATAGGATAGATGATAGGATAGGATAGGATAGAGGATAGGATAGGATAGAGGATGGGATAGGATAGAGGATTGGATTAGATAGAGGACAGGATATAGGATTGGATAGGATAGAGGATAGGATACGATAGTGGATAGGGCAGAGGAAAGGATAGGATAGAGGATAGGATAGAGGATTGGATAGAATAGGTGATATTATAGGATAGAGGTTAGGACAGGATAGCGGATAGGATAGGATATAGGATTGGATAGGATAGAGGATAGGATAGGAATGAGGATAGGATAGGATAGAGGATAGGATAAGATAGAGGATCGGATAGAATATAGAATAGGATAGAGGATAGGATAGGATAGAGGATAGGATAGAGGATAGGATAGAGGATAGGATAGAGGATAGGATAGAGGATAGGATAGAGGATTGGATAGAGGATTGGATAGGATTGAGGATAGGATAGGATAGGATAGAGGATAGGATAGGATAGCGGATGGGATAGGATATAGGATTGGATAGGACAGAGGATAGGATAGGATAGAGGATAGGATTTGAATGAGGATAGGATAGGATAGAGGATAGGATAAGATAGAGGATAGGATAGGGGATTGGATAGGATAAAGAATAGGAGACGATAGAGGATATGATAGGGGATTGTATAGGATAGAGGACTGGAGACGATAGATGATAGGATAGGATATTATAGAGGATAGGATAGGATAGAGGATAGGATAGGATATAGGATAGGATAGGATAGAGGATTGGAGTGTATAGAGGATAGGATATAGGATTGGATAGGATAGAGGATAGGATACGATAGTGGATAGGACAGAGGATAGGATAGGATAGAGCATAGGATAGAGGATTGGATAGAATAGGTGATATTATAGGATAGAGGGTAGGACAGGATAGCGGATAGGATAGGATATAGGATTGGATAGGATAGAGTATAGGATAGGATGGAGGATAGGATAGGATAGCGGATAGTAATAGGGTAGAGTATAGAACAGGATAGAGGATAGGATAGGATAAAGGATAGGATAGGAATGAGGATAGGATAGGATAGAGGATAGGATAAGATAGAGGATCGGATAGAATATAGAATAGGATAGAGGATAGGATAGAGGATAGGATAGAGGATAGGATAGAGGATTGGATAGAGGATTGGATAGGATAGAGGATAGGATAGGATAGAGGATAGGATAGGATATCGGATGGGATAGGATATAGGATTGGATAGGACAGAGGATAGGATAGGATAGAGGATAGGATAGGAATGAGGATAGGATAGGATAGAGGATAGGATAAGATAGAGGATCGGATAGAATATAGAATAGGATAGAGGATAGGATAGGATAGAGGATCGGATAGAATATAGAATAGGATAGAGGATAGGATAGGATAGAGGATAGGATAGAGGATAGGATAGAGGATAGGATAGAGGATAGGATAGAGGAATGGATAGAGGATTGGATAGGATAGAGGATAGGATAGGATAGAGGATAGGATAGGATAGCGGATGGGATAGGATATAGGATTGGATAGGACAGAGGATAGGATAGGATAGAGGATAGGATAGGAATGAGGATAGGATAGGATGGAGGATAGGATAGGATAGAGGATATAATAGGAATGAGGATAGGATAGGATAGAGGATAGGATAGGAATGAGGATAGGATAGGATAGAGGATAGGATAGGATAGAGGATTGGAGTGTATAGAGGATAGGCTATAGGATTGGATAGGATAGACGATAGGATACGATAGTGGATAGGACAGAGGAAAGGATAGGATAGAGGATAGGATAGAGGATTGGATAGAATAGGTGATATTATAGGATAGAGGGTAGGACAGGATATCGGATAGGATAAGATATAGGATTGGATAGGATAGAGGATAGGATAGGATGGAGGATAGGATAGGATAGAGGATAGGATAGGATAGAGGATAGGATAGGATAGAGGATTGGAGTGTATAGAGGATAGGATATAGGATTGGATAGGATAGAGGATAGGATACGATAGTGGATAGGACAGAGGATAGGATAGGATAGAGGATAGGATAGAGGATTGGATAGAATAGGTGATATTATAGGATAGAGGGTAGGACAGGATAGCGGATAGGATAGGATATAGGATTGGATAGGGTAGAGGATAGGATAGGATGGAGGATAGGATAGGAATGAGGATAGGATAGGATAGAGGATAGGATAAGATAGAGGATCGGATAGGATCGGATAGAATATAGAATAGAATAGAGGATTGGATAGGATAGAGGATAGGATAGGATAGAGGATAGGATAGAGGATAGGATAGAGGATAGGATAGAGGATAGGATACGATAGAGTATAGGACATAGGATTAGATAGGATAGAGGATAGGATAGGATAGAGGATAGGATACGATAGATGATAGGATAGAGGATAGGATAGGATAGAGGACAGGAGACGATAGAGGATAGGATAGGATAGGATAGAGGATAGGATAGGATAGAGGATAGAATTGGATAGAGGATAGGATAGGATAGAGGATAGAGGATAGGATAGGATAGAGGATAGGATAGGATAGAGGATAGGATAGGATAGAGGATAGGATAGGATAGAGGATAGGATAGGATAGAGGATAGGATATTATAGAGGATAGGACAGGACAGAGGCTATGATAGGATAGAGGATAGGATAGGATAGAGGATAGGATAGGGGTTTGGATAGGATAGAGGATAGGAGACGATAGAGGATATGATAGGAGATTGTATAGGATAGAGGACTGGAGACGATAGATGATAGAACAGGATAGAGGATAGGATAGGATAGAGGATAGGATAGGAAAGAGGATAGGATAGGATAGAGTATAGAATAGGATAGAGGATAGGATAGGATAGAGGATAGGATAGGATTGAGGATTGGATAGGATAGAGGAAAGGATAGGATAGGGGATTGGATAGGATAGAGGATAGGAGACGATAGAGGATATGATAGAGGATAGTATAGGATAGCGGATAGGATAGGATTGAGGATAGGATAGGATAGAGGATAGGATAGGATGGAAGATAGGATAGGATATAGAATAGGATACGATAGAGTATAGGACATAGGATTAGATAGGATAGAGGATAGGATACGATAGAGGATAGGATAGGATAGAGGATAGGATAGAGGATAGGATAGAGGATAGGATAGGGGATGGATAGGATAGTTGATACGATAGGATAGAGAATAGGATAGGGGATTGGATAGGATACAGGATAGGATAGGATAGGATAGAGAATAGGATAGGATAGTGGATAATATAGGATAAAGGAGACCATAGACGATAAGATAGGACAGAGGATAGGATAGGATAGCGGATAGGATATGATATAGGATTGGATAGGATAGAGGATAGGATAGGATAGAGGATAGGATCGGATAGCGGATAGAATAGGATATAGGATTGGATAGGATGAAGGATAGGATAGAGGATAGGATAGGATAGGATAGAGGATAGGATAGGATAGAGGATAGGATAGGATAGAGGATAGGATAGGATTGAGGATTGGATAGGATAGGGGATTGGATAGGATGGAGGACAGGAGACGATAGAGGATAGGATAGGATAGAGGATAGGATCGGATAGAGGATAGGATAGGATAGAGGATAGCATAGGATAGAGGATAGGATAGGATAGAGGATAGGAGACGATAGAGGATAGGATAGGGGATTGGATAGCATTGAGGATAGGAGACGATAGAGGATATGATAGGGGATTGTATAGGATAGAGGGCAGGAGACGATAGAGGATAGGATAGGATAGAGGATAGGATAGGATAGGATAGAGGATAGGATAGGATAGAGGATAGAATTGGATAGAGGATAGGATAGGATAGAGGATAGAGGATAGGATAGGATAGAGGATAGGATAGGATAGAGGATAGGATAGGATAGAGGATAGGATAGGATAGAGGATAGGATAGGATAGAGGATAGGATATTATAGAGGATAGGATAGGACAGAGGCTATGATAGGATAGAGGATAGGATAGGATAGAGGATAGGATAGGGGTTTGGATAGGATAGAGGATAGGAGACGATAGAGGATATGATAGGAGATTGTATAGGATAGAGGACTGGAGACGATAGATGATAGAACAGGATAGAGGATAGGATAGGATAGAGGATAGGATAGGAATGAGGATAGGATAGGATAGAGTATAGAATAGGATAGAGGATAGGATAGGATAGAGGATAGGATAGGATTGAGGATTGGATAGGATAGAGGAAAGGATAGGATAGGGGATTGGATAGGATAGAGGATAGGAGACGATAGAGGATATGATAGAGGATAGTATAGGATAGCGGATAGGATAGGATTGAGGATAGGATAGGATAGAGGATAGGATAGGATGGAAGATAGGATAGGAAATAGAATAGGATACGATAGAGTATAGGACATAGGATTAGATAGGATAGAGGATAGGATACGATAGAGGATAGGATAGGATAGAGGATAGGATAGAGGATAGGATAGAGGATAGGATAGGGGATGGATAGGATAGTTGATACGATAGGATAGAGAATAGGATAGGGGATTGGATAGGATACAGGATAGGATAGGATAGGATAGAGAATAGGATAGGATAGTGGATAATATAGGATAAAGGAGACCATAGACGATAAGATAGGACAGAGGATAGGATAGGATAGCGGATAGGATATGATATAGGATTGGATAGGATAGAGGATAGGATAGGATAGAGGATAGGATCGGATACCGGATAGAATAGGATGTAGGATTGGATAGGATGAAGGGTAGGATAGGATAGAGGATAGGATAGGATAGGATAGAGGATAGGATAGGATAGAGGATAGGATAGGATAGAGGATAGGATAGGATTGAGGATTGGATAGGATAGGGGATTGGATAGGATGGAGGACAGGAGACGATAGAGGATAGGATAGGATAGAGGATAGGATCGGATAGAGGATAGGATAGGATAGAGGATAGCATAGGATAGAGGATAGGATAGGATAGAGGATAGGAGACGATAGAGGATAGGATAGGGGATTGGATAGCATAGAGGATAGGAGACGATAGAGGATATGATAGGGGATTGTATAGGATAGAGGGCAGGAGACGATAGAGGATAGGATAGGATAGAGGATAGGATAGGATAGGATAGAGGATAGGATAGGATAGAGGATAGGATAGGATAGAGGATAGGATAGGATAGAGGATAGCATAGGATAGAGGATAGGATAGAATAGAGGATAGGATTGGATAGAGGATAGGTTAGGATAGAGGATAGGATAGGATAGAGGATAGAATAGGATAGAGGATAGGATAGGATAGAGGATATAATAGGATAGAGGATAGGATAGGATAGGAAGGAGGATAGGATAGGATAGAGGATAGGATAGCATGGAGGATAGGATAGGATAGAGGAGAGGATAGGATAGAGGATAGGATAGGATAGAGGATAGGATAGGATAGAGGATTGGAGTGTATAGAGGATAGGATATAGGATTGGATAGGATAGAGGATATCATACGATAGTGGATAGGACAGAGGATAGGATAGGATACAGGATAGGATAGAGGATTGGATAGAATAGGTGACATTATAGGACTGAGGGTAATACAGGATAGCGGACAGGATAGGATATAGGATTGGATAGGATAGAGGATATAATAGGATGGAGGATAGGATAGGATAGCGGATAGGATAGGGTAGAGTATAGAATAGGATAGAGGAGAGGATAGGATAGAGGATAGGATAGGAATGAGGATAGGATAGAGGATAGGATAGGATAGTGGATAGGATAGGATAGAGGATAGGATAGGATAGCGGATGGGATAGGATATAGGATAGGATAGGACAGAGGATAGCATAGGATAGAGGATAGGAATGAGGATAGGATAGGATAGAGGATAGGATAAGATAGAGGATAGGATAGGGGATTGGATAGGATAGAGAATAGGAGACGATAGAGGATATGATAGGGGATTGTATAGGATAGAGGACTGGAGACGATAGATGATAGGACAGGATAGAGGATAGGATATGATATTATAGAGGATAGGATAGGATAGAGGATAGGATAGGATAGAGGATAGGAATGAGGATAGGATAGGATAGAGGATAGGATAAGATAGAGGATAGGATAGGGGATTGGATAGGATAGAGAATAGGAGACGATAGAGGATATGATAGGGGATTGTATAGGATAGAGGACTGGAGACGATAGATGATAGGACAGGATAGAGGATAGGATATGATATTATAGAGGATAGGATAGGATAGAGGATAGGATAGGATAGAGGATAGGATAGGATAGAGGATAGGATAGGATAGAGGATAGGATAGGATAGAGGATAGGATAGGATAGAGGATAGGATAGGATAGAGGATAGGATCGGATAGAGGATAGGATAGGATAGAGGATAGGATAGGATAGAGGATTGGAGTGTATAGAGGATAGGATATAGGATTGGATAGGATAGAGGATAGGATACGATAGTGGATAGGACAGAAGAAAGGATAGGATAGAGGATAGGATAGGATAGAGGATAGGATAGGATAGAGGATAGGATTCGATAGAGGATAGGATAGGATAGAGGATAGGATAGGATAGAGGATAGGATAGGATTGAGGATAGGATAGGATAGAGGATGGATAGAGGATAGGATAGAGGATTGGATAGGATAGAGGATAGGATAGGACAGAGGATAGGATAGGGTAGAGGATAGGATAGGAATGAGGATAGGATAGGAATGAGGATAGGATAGGATAGAGGATGGGATAGGATAGAGGATAGGATAGCATAGAGGATAGGATACGATAGAGGATAGGATAGAGGATAGGATAGAGGATAGGATAGGAGAGAGGATAGGATAGGATTGAGGATAGGATAGGATAGAGGATAGGATAGAGGATAGGATAGAGGATAGGATAGGATAGAGGATAGGATAGGATTGAGGATTGGATAGGATAGAGGATAGGATAGAGGATAGGATAGAGGATAGGATAGAGGATAGGATAGAGGATAGGATAGAGGATAGGATAGAGGATAGGATAGAGGATACGATAGAGGATAGGATAGAGGATAGGATAGAGGATAGGATAGGAATGAGGATAGGATAGGATAGAGGATAGGATAGGAATGAGGATAGGATAGGATAGAGGATAGGATAGGATAGAGGATTGGAGTGTATAGAGGATAGGCTATAGGATTGGATAGGATAGAGGATAGGATACGATAGTGGATAGGACAGAGGAAAGGATAGGATAGAGGATAGGATAGAGGATTGGATAGAATAGGTGATATTATAGGATAGAGGGTAGGACAGGATAGCGGATAGGATAGGATATAGGATTGGATAGGATAGAGGATAGGATAGGATGGAGGATAGGATAGGATAGAGGATAGGATAGGATAGAGGATAGGATAGGATAGAGGATTGGAGTGTATAGAGGATAGGATATAGGATTGGATAGGATAGAGGATTGGATACGATAGTGGGTAGGACAGAGGATAGGATAGGATAGAGGATAGGATAGAGGATTGGATAGGATAGAGGATAGGATAGGACAGAGGATAGGATAGGATAGAGGATAGGATAGGAATGAGGATAGGATAGGAATGAGGATAGGATAGGATAGAGGATGGGATAGGATAGAGGATAGGATAGCATAGAGGATAGGATACGATAGAGGATAGGATAGAGGATAGGATAGAGGATAGGATAGGATAGAGGATAGGATAGGATTGAGGATAGGATGGGATAGAGGATAGGATAGAGGATAGGATAGAGGATAGGATAGGATAGAGGATAGGATAGGATTGAGGATTGGATAGGATAGAGGATAGGATAGAGGATAGGATAGAGGATGGGATAGAGGATAGGATAGAGGATAGGATAGGAATGAGTATAGGATAGGATAGAGGATAGGATAGGAATGAGGATAGGATAGGATAGAGGATAGGATAGGATAGAGGATTGGAGTGTATAGAGGATAGGCTATAGGATTGGATAGGATAGAGGATAGGATACGATAGTGGATAGGACAGAGGAAAGGATAGGATAGAGGATAGGATAGAGGATTGGATAGAATAGGTGATATTATAGGATAGAGGGTAGGACAGGATAGCGGACAGGATAGGATATAGGATTGGATAGGATAGAGGATATAATAGGATGGAGGATAGGATAGGATAGCGGATAGGATAGGGTAGAGTATAGAATAGGATAGAGGAGAGGATAGGATAGAGGATAGGATAGGAATGAGGATAGGATAGAGGATAGGATAGGATAGTGGATAGGATAGGATAGAGGATAGGATAGGATAGCGGATGGGATAGGATATAGGATAGGATAGGACAGAGGATAGCATAGGATAGAGGATAGGAATGAGGATAGGATAGGATAGAGGATAGGATAAGATAGAGGATAGGATAGGGGATTGGATAGGATAGAGAATAGGAGACGATAGAGGATATGATAGGGGATTGTATAGGATAGAGGACTGGAGACGATAGATGATAGGACAGGATAGAGGATAGGATATGATATTATAGAGGATAGGATAGGATAGAGGATAGGATAGGATAGAGGATAGGATAGGATAGAGGATAGGATAGGATAGAGGATAGGATAGGATAGAGGATAGGATAGGATAGAGGATAGGATAGGAATGAGGATAGGATAGGATAGAGGATAGGATAGGATAGAGGATTGGAGTGTATAGAGGATAGGATATAGGATTGGATAGGATAGAGGATTGGATACGATAGTGGATAGGACAGAGGATAGGATAGGATAGAGGATAGGATAGAGGATTGGATAGGATAGAGGATAGGATAGGACAGAGGATAGGATAGGATAGAGGATAGGATAGGAATGAGGATAGGATAGGAATGAGGATAGGATAGGATAGAGGATGGGATAGGATAGAGGATAGGATAGCATAGAGGATAGGATACGATAGAGGATAGGATAGAGGATAGGATAGAGGATAGGATAGGATAGAGGATAGGATAGGATTGAGGATAGGATAGGATAGAGGATAGGATAGAGGATAGGATAGAGGATAGGATAGGATAGAGGATAGGATAGGATTGAGGATTGGATAGGATAGAGGATAGGATAGAGGATAGGATAGAGGATAGGATAGAGGATAGGATAGAGGATAGGATAGGAATGAGTATAGGATAGGATAGAGGATAGGATAGGAATGAGGATAGGATAGGATAGAGGATAGGATAGGATAGAGGATTGGAGTGTATAGAGGATAGGCTATAGGATTGGATAGGATAGAGGATAGGATACGATAGTGGATAGGACAGAGGAAAGGATAGGATAGAGGATAGGATAGAGGATTGGATAGAATAGGTGATATTATAGGATAGAGGGTAGGACAGGATAGCGGATAGGATAGGATATAGGATTGGATAGGATAGAGGATAGGATAGGATGGAGGATAGGATAGGATGGAGGATTGGAGTGTATAGAGGATAGGATATAGGATTGGATAGGATAGAGGATAGGATACGATAGTGGATAGGACAGAGGATAGGATAGGATAGAGGATAGGATAGAGGATTGGATAGAATAGGTGATATTATAGGATAGAGGGTAGGACAGGATAGCGGATAGGATAGGATATAGGATTGGATAGGGTAGAGGATAGGATAGGATGGAGGATAGGATAGGAATGAGGATAGGATAGGATAGAGGATAGGATAAGATAGAGGATCGGATAGGATAGAGGATAGGATAGAGGATAGGATAGAGAATAGGATAGAGGATAGGATAGAGGATAGGATAGAGGATAGGATAGGATAGAGAGTAGGATAGGATTGAGGATTGGATAGGATAGAGGATAGGATAGAGGATAGGATAGAGGATAGGATAGAGGATAGGATAGAGGATAGGATAGAGGATAGGATAGGATAGAGGAGAGGATAGGATAGTGGATAGGATAGGATAGAGGATAGGATAGG
Organism: Halictus rubicundus; assembly: GCF_050948215.1. Classification (NCBI taxonomy): domain Eukaryota; kingdom Metazoa; phylum Arthropoda; class Insecta; order Hymenoptera; family Halictidae; genus Halictus; species Halictus rubicundus. The sequence continues at coordinate 740,226 of NW_027488623.1, forward strand.
ATAGAGGATTGGATAGGATAGAGGAAAGGATAGGATAGAGGATACGATAGAGGATTGGATAGGATAGAGGATATTATAGAGGATAGAATAGGATAGATGATACTATAGGATAGAGGATAGGATATGATAGAGTAAACGATATTATACAGGATAGGATAGGGTAGAGGATAGGATAGAGGATAGGATAGGATAGTGGATAGGATAGGATGGAGGATAGGATAGGATAGAGGATAGGATAGGATAGAGGATAGGATGGGATAGAGGATAGGATAGGATAGAGGATAGGATAGGATAGAGGATAGGATAGGATAGAGAATAGGATATGAAAGAGGGTAGGATAGGATAGAGGATAGGATAGAGGATAGGATAGAGGATAGGATAGGATAGAGGATAGGATAGGATAGAGGATAGGATAGTATACAGGATAGGATAGGATAGAGGATAGGATAGGATAGAGGATAGGATAGGATAGAGGATAGGATAGGATAGAGGATAGGTTATAATAGAGGAAAGGATAGGATAGAGGATCGGATAGAGGATAGGATAGGATAGAGGATAGGATAGGATAGAGGATAGGATAGGTAGGAGGATAGGATAGGAAAGAGGGTCGAATAGGATAGAGGATAGAATAGGATAGATGATAGGATAGGATAGAGGATCGGATGGTGGGTAGGATAGAGGATAGGATAGAGGATAGGATAGGATAGAGGATAGGATAGGATAGAGGATAGGATAGGATAGAGGACATAATAGGATTGAGGATATAATAGGATTGAGGAAAGGATAGGATAGAGGATAGGATAGGATAGAGGATAGGATATAATAGAGGATGGGATAGGATAGAGGATCGGATAGGATAGAGGATAGGATAGGATAGAGGATAGGATAGAGGATAGGACAGAGGATAGGATAGAGGATAGGATACGATAGAGGATAGGATAGGAAAGAGGGTAGGATAGGATAGAGGATAGGATAGGATAGAGGATAGGATAGGATGGAGGATAGGATAGGATAGAGGATAGGATAGGATAGTGGATAGGATATAATAGAGGATAGAATAGGATAGATGATAGGATAGGATAGAGGATCGGATGGAGGGTAGGATAGAGGATAGGATAGAGGTTAGGATAGAATAGAGGATAGGATAGGATAGAGGATAGGATAGAGGATAGGATAGGATAGAGGATAGGATAGGATAGAGGATAGGATAGGATAGAGGATAGGATAGGATAGAGGATAGGATAGGATAGAGGACATAATAGGATTGAGGATATAATAGGATTGAGGAAAGGATAGGATAGAGGATAGGATAGGATAGAGGATAGGATATAATAGAGGATGGGATAGGATAGAGGATCGGATAGGATAGAGGATAGGATAGGATAGAGGATAGGATAGAGGATAGGATAGAGGATAGGATAGAGGATAGGATAGGATAGAGGATAGGATAGGAAAGAGGGTAGGATAGGATAGAGGATAGGATAGGATAGAGGATAATATAGGATGGAGGATAGGATAGGATACAGGATAGGATAGGATAGTGGATAGGATATAATAGAGGATAGAATAGGATAGATGATAGGATAGGATAGAGGATCGGATGGAGGGTAGGATAGAGGATAGGATAGAGGATAGGATAGGATAGAGGATAGGATAGGATAGAGGATAGGATAGGATAGAGGATAGGATATAATAGAGGATGGGATAGGATAGAGGATTGTATAGGAAAGAGGGTAGGATAGGATAGAGGATAGGATAGGATAGAGGATAGGATATAATAGAGGATGGGATAGGATAGAGGATCGGATAGGAAAGAGGGTAGGATAGGATAGAGGATCGGATAGGAAAGAGGGTAGGATAGGGTAGAGGTTAGGATAGGATAGAGGATAGGATAGAGGATAGGATAGGATAGAGGATAGGATAGGATAGAGGATAGGATAGGATAGATGATTGGATAGGATAGAGGAAAGGATAGGATAGAGGATAGGATAGTATAGAGGATAGGATAGGATAGAGGATAGGATAGTATAGAGGATAGGATAGGATAGATGATACTATAGGATAGAGGATAGGATATGATAGAGTAAACGATGTTATACAGGATAGGATAGGGTAGAGGATAGGATAGAGGATAGGATAGGATAGAGGAAAGGATAGGATAGAGGATCGGATAGAGGATAGGATAGGATAGAGGATAGGATATGATAGAGTAAACGATATTATACAGGATAGGATAGGGTAGAGGATAGGATAGAGGATAGGATAGGATAGAGGATAGGATAGAGGATAGGATAGGATAGAGGATCGGATAGAGGATAGGATAGGATAGAGGATGGTATAGAGGGTAGGATAGAGGATAGGATAGGATAGAGGATAGGATAGGATAGAGGATAGGATAGGATAGAGGATAGGATAGTATAGAGGATAGGATAGGATAGAGGATAGGATAGGATAGAGGATAGGATAGTATAGAGGATAGGATAGGATAGATGATACTATAGGATAGAGGATAGGATATGATAGAGTAAACGATGTTATACAGGATAGGATAGGGTAGAGGATAGGATAGAGGATAGGATAGGATAGAGGAAAGGATAGGATAGAGGATCGGATAGAGGATAGGATAGGATAGAGGATAGGATAGTATAGAGGATAGGATAGGATAGAGGATAGGATAGGATAGAGGATAGGATAGGATAGAGGATAGGATATGAAAGAGGGTAGGATAGGATAGAGGATAGGATAGGATAGAGGATAGGATAGTATACAGGATAGGATAGGATAGAGGATAGGATAGGATAGAGGATAGGATAGGATAGAGGATAGGATAGTATAGAGGATAGGATAGGATAGAGGATAGGATATAATAGAGGATGGGATAGGATAGAGGATTGTATAGGAAAGAGGGTAGGATAGGATAGAGGATAGGATAGGATAGAGGATAGGATATAATAGAGGATGGGATAGGATAGAGGATCGGATAGGATAGAGGATAGGATAGGATAGAGGATAGGATAGAGGATAGGACAGAGGATAGGATAGAGGATAGGATACGATAGAGGATAGGATAGGAAAGAGGGTAGGATAGGATAGAGGATAGGATAGGATAGAGGATAGGATAGGATGGAGGATAGGATAGGATAGAGGATAGGATAGGATAGTGGATAGGATATAATAGAGGATAGAATAGGATAGATGATAGGATAGGATAGAGGATCGGATGGAGGGTAGGATAGAGGATAGGATAGAGGTTAGGATAGGATAGAGGATAGGATAGGATAGAGGATAGGATAGAGGATAGGATAGGATAGAGGATAGGATAGGATAGAGGATAGGATAGGATAGAGGATAGGATAGGATAGAGGATAGGATAGGATAGAGGACATAATAGGATTGAGGATATAATAGGATTGAGGAAAGGATAGGATAGAGGATAGGATAGGATAGAGGATAGGATATAATAGAGGATGGGATAGGATAGAGGATCGGATAGGATAGAGGATAGGATAGGATAGAGGATAGGATAGAGGATAGGATAGAGGATAGGATAGAGGATAGGATAGGATAGAGGATAGGATAGGATAGAGGATAGGATAGGAAAGAGGGTAGGATAGGATAGAGGATAGGATAGGATAGAGGATAATATAGGATGGAGGATAGGATAGGATACAGGATAGGATAGGATAGTGGATAGGATATAATAGAGGATAGTATAGGATAGATGATAGGATAGGATAGAGGATCGGATGGAGGGTAGGATAGAGGATAGGATAGAGGATAGGATAGGATAGAGGATAGGATAGGATAGAGGATAGGATAGGATAGAGGAAAGGATAGGATAGAGGATCGGATAGAGGATAGGATAGGATAGAGGATAGGATAGTATAGAGGATAGGATAGGATAGAGGATAGGATAGGATAGAGGATAGGATAGGATAGAGGATAGGATATGAAAGAGGGTAGGATAGGATAGAGGATAGGATAGAGGATAGGATAGGATAGAGGATAGGATAGGATAGAGGATAGGATAGTATACAGGATAGGATAGGATAGAGGATAGGATAGGATAGAGGATAGGATAGGATAGAGGATAGGATAGTATAGAGGATAGGATAGGATAGAGGATAGGATATAATAGAGGATGGGATAGGATAGAGGATTGTATAGGAAAGAGGGTAGGATAGGATAGAGGATAGGATAGGATAGAGGATAGGATATAATAGAGGATGGGATAGGATAGAGGATCGGATAGGATAGAGGATAGGATAGGATAGAGGATAGGATAGAGGATAGGACAGAGGATAGGATAGAGGATAGGATACGATAGAGGATAGGATAGGAAAGAGGGTAGGATAGGATAGAGGATAGGATAGGATAGAGGATAGGATAGGATGGAGGATAGGATAGGATAGAGGATAGGATAGGATAGTGGATAGGATATAATAGAGGATAGAATAGGATAGATGATAGGATAGGATAGAGGATCGGATGGAGGGTAGGATAGAGGATAGGATAGAGGTTAGGATAGGATAGAGGATAGGATAGGATAGAGGATAGGATAGAGGATAGGATAGGATAGAGGATAGGATAGGATAGAGGATAGGATAGGATAGAGGATAGGATAGGATAGAGGACATAATAGGATTGAGGATATAATAGGATTGAGGAAAGGATAGGATAGAGGATAGGATAGAGGATAGGATAGGATAGAGGATAGGATAGAGGATAGGATAGAGGATAGGATAGAGGATAGGATAGGATAGAGGATAGGATAGGATAGAGGATAGGATAGGAAAGAGGGTAGGATAGGATAGAGGATAGGATAGGATAGAGGATAATATAGGATGGAGGATAGGATAGGATACAGGATAGGATAGGATAGTGGATAGGATATAATAGAGGATAGTATAGGATAGATGATAGGATAGGATAGAGGATCGGATGGAGGGTAGGATAGAGGATAGGATAGAGGATAGGATAGGATAGAGGATAGGATAGAATAGAGGATAGGATAGGATAGAGGATAGGATATAATAGAGGATGGGATAGGATAGAGGATTGTATAGGAAAGAGGGTAGGATAGGATAGAGGATAGGATAGGATAGAGGATAGGATATAATAGAGGATGGGATAGGATAGAGGATCGGATAGGAAAGAGGGTAGGATAGGATAGAGGATCGGATAGGAAAGAGGGTAGGATAGGGTAGAGGTTAGGATAGGATAGAGGATAGGATAGAGGATAGGATAGGATAGAGGATAGGATAGGATAGAGGATAGGATAGGATAGAGGAAAGGATAGGATAGAGGATCGGATAGAGGATAGGATAAGAAAGAGGAGAGGATAGGATAGAGGATAGGAGAGGAAAGAGGGTAGGATAGGATAGAGGATAGGATAGGATATAGGATACGATAGAGGATTGGATATGATTGAGGATATTATAGAGGATAGAATAGGATAGATGATACTATAGGATAGAGGATAGGATATGATAGCGTAAACGATATTATACAGGATAGGATAGGGTAGAGGAAAGGATAGAGGATAGGATAGGATAGAGGATAGGATAGGATAGAGGATAGGATAGGATAGAGGATAGGATAGGATAGAGGAGAGGATAGGATAGTGGATAGGATAGGATAGAGGATAGGATAGGATAGAGGATTGGATAGGATAGAGGAAAGGATAGGATAGAGGATACGATAGAGGATTGGATAGGATAGAGGATATTATAGAGGATAGAATAGGATAGATGATACTATAGGATAGAGGATAGGATATGATAGAGTAAACGATGTTATACAGGATAGGATAGGGTAGAGGATAGGATAGAGGATAGGATAGGATAGAGGATAGGATAGGATGGAGGATAGGATAGGATAGAGGATAGGATAGGATAGAGGATAGGATGGGATAGAGGATAGGATAGGATAGAGGATAGGATAGGATAGAGGATAGGATAGGATAGAGGATAGGATAGGATAGAGGTTAGGATGGGATACAGGATAGGATAGGATAGAGGATAGGATAGGATAGAGGATCTGATAGATGATAGGGTAGGATAGAGGATAGGATAGGATAGGATAGAGGATAGGATAGGATAGAGGAAAGGATAGGATAGAGGATAGGATAGGTAATTGGATAGGATAGATGATAGGATAGGATAGAGGATAGAATAGGATAGAGGATAGGATAGAGGATAGGATAGGATAGAGGATCGGATAGAGGATAGGATAGGATAGAGGATGGTATAGAGGGTAGGATAGAGGATAGGATAGGATAGAGGATAGGATAGGATAGAGGATAGGATAGGATAGAGGATAGGATAGTATAGAGGATAGGATAGGATAGAGGATAGGATAGGATAGAGGATAGGATAGTATAGAGGATAGGATAGGATAGAGGATAGGATAGGATAGAGGATAGGACAGGATAGAGGATAGGATATGAAAGAGGGTAGGATAGGATAGAGGATAGGATAGAGGATAGGATAGGATAGAGGATAGGATAGGATAGAGGATAGGATAGTATAGAGGATAGGATAGGTAATTGGATAGGATAGATGATAGGATAGGATAGAGGATAGAATAGGATAGAGGATAGGATAGAGGATAGGATAGGATAGAGGATCGGATAGAGGATAGGATAGGATAGAGGATGGTATAGAGGGTAGGATAGAGGATAGGATAGGATAGAGGATAGGATAGGATAGAGGATAGGATAGGATAGAGGATAGGATAGGATAGAGGATAGGATAGTATAGAGGATAGGATAGGATAGAGGATAGGATAGGATAGAGGATAGGATAGTATAGAGGATAGGATAGGATAGAGGATAGGATAGGATAGAGGATAGGATAGTATAGAGGATAGGATAGGTAATTGGATAGGATAGATGATAGGATAGGATAGAGGATAGAATAGGATAGAGGATAGGATAGAGGATAGGATAGGATAGAGGATCGGATAGAGGATAGGATAGGATAGAGGATGGTATAGAGGGTAGGATAGAGGATAGGATAGGATAGAGGATAGGATAGGATAGAGGATAGGATAGGATAGAGGATAGGATAGGATAGAGGATAGGATAGTATAGAGGATAGGATAGGATAGAGGATAGGATAGGATAGAGGATAGGATAGTATAGAGGATAGGATAGGATAGAGGATAGGATAGGATAGAGGATAGGATAGGATAGAGGATAGGATATGAAAGAGGGTAGGATAGGATAGAGGATAGGATAGAGGATAGGATAGAGGATAGGATAGGATAGAGGATAGGATAGGATAGAGGATAGGATAGTATACAGGATAGGATAGGATAGAGGATAGGATAGGATAGAGGATAGGATAGGATAGAGGATAGGATAGTATAGAGGATAGGATAGGATAGAGGATAGGATAGGATAGAGGATAGGTTATAATAGAGGAAAGGATAGGATAGAGGATCGGATAGAGGATAGGATAGGATAGAGGATAGGATAGGATAGAGGATAGGATAGGTAGGAGGATAGGATAGGAAAGAGGGTCGAATAGGATAGAGGATAGAATAGGATAGATGATAGGATAGGATAGAGGATCGGATGGTGGGTAGGATAGAGGATAGGATAGAGGATAGGATAGGATAGAGGATAGGATAGGATAGAGGATAGGATAGGATAGAGGATAGGATAGGATAGAGGACATAATAGGATTGAGGATATAATAGGATTGAGGAAAGGATAGGATAGAGGATAGGATAGGATAGAGGATAGGATATAATAGAGGATGGGATAGGATAGAGGATCGGATAGGATAGAGGATAGGATAGGATAGAGGATAGGATAGAGGATAGGATAGAGGATAGGATAGAGGATAGGATAGAGGATAGGATAGAGGATAGGATAGGATAGAGGATAGGATAGGAAAGAGGGTAGGATAGGATAGAGGATAGGATAGGATAGAGGATAATATAGGATGGAGGATAGGATAGGATACAGGATAGGATAGGATAGTGGATAGGATATAATAGAGGATCGAATAGGATAGATGATAGGATAGGATAGAGGATCGGATGGAGGGTAGGATAGAGGATAGGATAGAGGATAGGATAGGATAGAGGATAGGATAGGATAGAGGATAGGATAGGATAGAGGATAGGATATAATAGAGGATGGGATAGGATAGAGGATTGTATAGGAAAGAGGGTAGGATAGGATAGAGGATAGGATAGGATAGAGGATAGGATATAATAGAGGATGGGATAGGATAGAGGATCGGATAGGAAAGAGGGTAGGATAGGATAGAGGATCGGATAGGAAAGAGGGTAGGATAGGGTAGAGGTTAGGATAGGATAGAGGATAGGATAGAGGATAGGATAGGATAGAGGATAGGATGGGATAGAGGATAGGATAGGATAGAGGAAAGGATAGGATAGAGGATCGGATAGAGGATAGGATAGGAAAGAGGAGAGGATAGGATAGAGGATAGGAGAGGAAAGAGGGTAGGATAGGATAGAGGATAGGATAGGATAGAGGATAGGATAGGATAGAGGAAAGGATAGTATAGAGGATAGGATAGGATAGAGGATAGGATATAATAGAGGATGGGATAGGATAGAGGATCGGATAGGAAAGAGGGTAGGATAGGATGGAGGATCGGATAGGAAAGAGGGTAGGATAGGGTAGAGGTTAGGATAGGATAGAGGATAGGATAGAGGATAGGATAGGATAGAGGATAGGATAGGATAGAGGATAGGATAGGATAGAGGAAAGGATAGGATAGAGGATCGGATAGAGGATAGGATAAGAAAGAGGAGAGGATAGGATAGAGGATAGGAGAGGAAAGAGGGTAGGATAGGATAGAGGATAGGATAGGATATAGGATACGATAGAGGATTGGATATGATAGAGGATATTATAGAGGATAGAATAGGATAGATGATACTATAGGATAGAGGATAGGATATGATAGCGTAAACGATATTATACAGGATAGGATAGGGTAGAGGAAAGGATAGAGGATAGGATAGGATAGAGGATAGGATAGGATAGAGGATAGGATAGGATAGAGGAGAGGATAGGATAGTGGATAGGATAGGATAGAGGATAGGATAGGATAGAGGATTGGATAGGATAGAGGAAAGGATAGGATAGAGGATACGATAGAGGATTGGATAGGATAGAGGATATTATAGAGGATAGAATAGGATAGATGATACTATAGGATAGAGGATAGGATATGATAGAGTAAACGATGTTATACAGGATAGGATAGGGTAGAGGATAGGATAGAGGATAGGATAGGATAGAGGATAGGATAGGATGGAGGATAGGATAGGATAGAGGATAGGATAGGATAGAGGATAGGATGGGATAGAGGATAGGATAGGATAGAGGATAGGATAGGATAGAGGATAGGATAGGATAGAGGATAGGATAGGATAGAGGTTAGGATGGGATACAGGATAGGATAGGATAGAGGATAGGATAGGATAGAGGATCTGATAGATGATAGGGTAGGATAGAGGATAGGATAGGATAGGATAGAGGATAGGATAGGATAGAGGAAAGGATAGGATAGAGGATAGGATAGGTAATTGGATAGGATAGATGATAGGATAGGATAGAGGATAGAATAGGATAGAGGATAGGATAGAGGATAGGATAGGATAGAGGATCGGATAGAGGATAGGATAGGATAGAGGATGGTATAGAGGGTAGGATAGAGGATAGGATAGGATAGAGGATAGGATAGGATAGAGGATAGGATAGGATAGAGGATAGGATAGTATAGAGGATAGGATAGGATAGAGGATAGGATAGGATAGAGGATAGGATAGTATAGAGGATAGGATAGGATAGAGGATAGGATAGGATAGAGGATAGGACAGGATAGAGGATAGGATATGAAAGAGGGTAGGATAGGATAGAGGATAGGATAGAGGATAGGATAGGATAGAGGATAGGATAGGATAGAGGATAGGATAGTATAGAGGATAGGATAGGTAATTGGATAGGATAGATGATAGGATAGGATAGAGGATAGAATAGGATAGAGGATAGGATAGTATAGAGGATAGGATAGGATAGAGGATAGGATAGGATAGAGGATGGTATAGAGGGTAGGATAGAGGATAGGATAGGATAGAGGATAGGATAGGATAGAGGATAGGATAGGATAGAGGATAGGATAGTATAGAGGATAGGATAGGATAGAGGATAGGATAGGATAGAGGATAGGATAGGATAGAGGATAGGATAGTATAGAGGATAGGATAGGATAGAGGATAGGATAGGATAGAGGATAGGATAGTATAGAGGATAGGATAGGATAGAGGATAGGATAGGATAGAGGATAGGATAGTATAGAGGATAGGATAGGTAATTGGATAGGATAGATGATAGGATAGGATAGAGGATAGAATAGGATAGAGGATAGGATAGAGGATAGGATAGGATAGAGGATCGGATAGAGGATAGGATAGGATAGAGGATGGTATAGAGGGTAGGATAGAGGATAGGATAGGATAGAGGATAGGATAGGATAGAGGATAGGATAGGATAGAGGATAGGATAGGATAGAGGATAGGATAGTATAGAGGATAGGATAGGATAGAGGATAGGATAGGATAGAGGATAGGATAGTATAGAGGATAGGATAGGATAGAGGATAGGATAGGATAGAGGATAGGATAGGATAGAGGATAGGATATGAAAGAGGGTAGGATAGGATAGAGGATAGGATAGAGGATAGGATAGAGGATAGGATAGGATAGAGGATAGGATAGGATAGAGGATAGGATAGTATACAGGATAGGATAGGATAGAGGATAGGATAGGATAGCGGATAGGATAGGATAGAGGATAGGATAGTATAGAGGATAGGATAGGATAGAGGATAGGATAGGATAGAGGATAGGTTATAATAGAGGAAAGGATAGGATAGAGGATCGGATAGAGGATAGGATAGGATAGAGGATAGGTTAGGTAGGAGGATAGGATAGGAAAGAGGGTCGAATAGGATAGAGGATAGAATAGGATAGATGATAGGATAGGATAGAGGATCGGATGGTGGGTAGGATAGAGGATAGGATAGAGGATAGGATAGGATAGAGGATAGGATAGGATAGAGGATAGGATAGGATAGAGGATAGGATAGGATAGAGGACATAATAGGATTGAGGATATAATAGGATTGAGGAAAGGATAGGATAGAGGATAGGATAGGATAGAGGATAGGATATAATAGAGGATGGGATAGGATAGAGGATCGGATAGGATAGAGGATAGGATAGGATAGAGGATAGGATAGAGGATAGGATAGAGGATAGGATAGAGGATAGGATAGGATAGAGGATAGGATAGGAAAGAGGGTAGGATAGGATAGAGGATAGGATAGGATAGAGGATAATATAGGATGGAGGATAGGATAGGATACAGGATAGGATAGGATAGTGGATAGGATATAATAGAGGATAGAATAGGATAGATGATAGGATAGGATAGAGGATCGGATGGAGGGTAGGATAGAGGATAGGATAGAGGATAGGATAGGATAGAGGATAGGATAGGATAGAGGATAGGATAGGATAGAGGATAGGATATAATAGAGGATGGGATAGGATAGAGGATTGTATAGGAAAGAGGGTAGGATAGGATAGAGGATAGGATAGGATAGAGGATAGGATATAATAGAGGATGGGATAGGATAGAGGATCGGATAGGAAAGAGGGTAGGATAGGATAGAGGATCGGATAGGAAAGAGGGTAGGATAGGGTAGAGGTTAGGAAAGAGGGTAGGATAGGATAGAGGATCGGATAGGAAAGAGGGTAGGATAGGATAGAGGATAGGATAGAGGATAGGATAGAGGATAGGATAGAGGATAGGATAGGATAGAGGATAGGATAGGAAAGAGGGTAGGATAGGATAGAGGATAGGATAGGATAGAGGATAATATAGGATGGAGGATAGGATAGGATACAGGATAGGATAGGATAGTGGATAGGATATAATAGAGGATAGAATAGGATAGATGATAGGATAGGATAGAGGATCGGATGGAGGGTAGGATAGAGGATAGGATAGAGGATAGGATAGGATAGAGGATAGGATAGGATAGAGGATAGGATAGGATAGAGGATAGGATATAATAGAGGATGGGATAGGATAGAGGATTGTATAGGAAAGAGGGTAGGATAGGATAGAGGATAGGATAGGATAGAGGATAGGATATAATAGAGGATGGGATAGGATAGAGGATCGGATAGGAAAGAGGGTAGGATAGGATAGAGGATCGGATAGGAAAGAGGGTAGGATAGGGTAGAGGTTAGGAAAGAGGGTAGGATAGGATAGAGGATCGGATAGGAAAGAGGGTAGGATAGGGTAGAGGTTAGGATAGGATAGAGGATAGGATAGAGGATAGGATAGGATAGAGGATAGGATGGGATAGAGGATAGGATAGGATAGAGGAAAGGATAGGATAGAGGATCGGATAGAGGATAGGATAGGAAAGAGGAGAGGATAGGATAGAGGATAGGAGAGGAAAGAGGGTAGGATAGGATAGAGGATAGGATAGGATAGAGGATAGGATAGGATAGAGGAAAGGATAGTATAGAGGATAGGATAGGATAGAGGATAGGATAGGATAGAGGATAGGATAGGATAGAGGATAGGATAGGATAGATGATAGGTTATAATAGAGGATAGGATAGGATAGAGGATCGGATAGAGGATAGGATAGGATAGAGGATAGGATAGGATAGGATAGGATGGGATAGAGGACAGGATAGGATAGAGGATAGGATAGGATAGAGGATAGGATAGGATAGAGGATAGGATAGGATAGAGGATAGGATAGAGAATAGGATAGGTGACAGGATAGGATAGGATAGATGATAGCATAGGATAGAGGATAGAATAGGATAGATGATAGGATAGGATAGAGGATCGGATGGAGGGTAGGATAGGATAGAGGATAGGATAGAGGATAGGATAGAGGATAGAATAGAGGATAGGATAGGATAGAGGATATAATAGGATTGAGGAAAGGATAGGATAGAGGTTAGGATAGGATAGAGGATAGGATAGGATAGAGCATAGGATAGGATATAGGATACGATAGAGGATTGGATATGATAGAGGATATTATAGAGGATAGAATAGGATAGATGATACTATAGGATAGAGGATAGGATATGATAGAGTAAACGATATTATACAGGATAGGATAGGGTAGAGGAAAGGATAGAGGATAGGATAGGATAGAGGATAGGAGAGGAAAGAGGGTAGGATAGGATAGAGGAGAGGATAGGATAGTGGATAGGATAGGATAGAGGATAGGATAGGATAGAGGATTGGATAGGATAGAGGAAAGGATAGGATAGAGGATAGGATAGGATAGAGGATAGGATAGGATAGAGGTTAGGATGGGATACAGGATAGGATAGGATAGAGGATAGGATAGGATAGAGGATAGGATAAAATAGATGATAGGATAGGGTAGAGGATAGGATATGATAGAGGATAGGATAGGATAGAGGATAGGATAAAATAGAGGCTAGGATAGGATAGAGGATCGGATAGAGGATAGGATAGGATAGAGGATAGGATAAGAAAGAGGGTAGGATATAATAGAGGAGAGGATAGGATACAGGATAGGATAGGATAGAGGATAGGATAGGAAAGAGGGTAGAATAGGATAGAGGATAGGATAGTATAGAGGATAGGATAGGATAGAGGATAGGATAGGATAGAGGATAGGATAGTATAGAGGATAGGATAGGATAGAGGATAGGATAGGATAGAGGATACTATGGGATACAGGATAGGATAGGATAGAGGATAGGATAGGATAGAAGACATAATAGGATTGAGGATATAATAGGATTGAGGAAAGGATAGGATAGAGGATAGGATAGGATAGAGGATAGGATATAATAGAGGATGGGATAGGATAGAGGATCGGATAGGAAAGAGGGTAGGATAGGATAGAGGATAGGATAGGATAGAGGATAGAATAGGATAGAGGATAGGATAGGATAGTGGATAGGATAGGATAGAGGATAGGATAGGATAGAGGAAAGGATAGGATAGAGGATCGGATAGAGGATAGGATAGGATAGAGGAGAGGATAGGATAGAGGATAGGAGAGGAAAGAGGGTAGGATAGGATAGAGGATAGGATAGGATAGAGGATAGGATAGGATACAGGATCGGATAGAGGATAGGATAGGATAGAGGATAGGATAGAGGATAGGATAGGATAGAGGATAGGATAGGAAAGAGGGTTGGATAGGATAGAGGATAGGATAGGATGGAGGATAGGATATAATAGAGGATAGGATAGGATAGAGGATCGGATAGGAAAGAGGGTAGGATAGGGTAGAGGATAGGATAGGATAGAGGATAGGATAGATGATAGGATAGGATAGAGGATAGGATAGGATAGAGGATAGGATAGGATAGAGGATAGGATAGGATAGAGGAAAGGATAGGATAGAGGATCGGATAGAGGATAGGATAGGAAAGAGGAGAGGATAGGGTAGAGGATAGGAGAGGAAAGAGGGTAGGATAGGATAGAGGATAGGATAGGATAGAGGATAGGATAGGATAGAGGATAGGATAGGATAGAGGATGGGATAGTATAGAGGATAGGATAGGATAGAGGATAGGAAATGATAGGATAGAGGATAGGATAGGATAGAGGATAGGATAGGATAGAGGAAAGGATAGTATAGAGGATAGGATAGGATAGGGGATAGGATAGGATAGAGGATAGGATAGGATAGAGGATAGGATAGGATAGATGATAGGTTATAATAGAGGATAGGATAGGATAGAGGATCGGATAGAGGATAGGATAGTATAGAGGATAGGATAGGATAGGATAGGATGGGATAGAGGACAGGATAGGATAGAGGATAGGATAGGATAGAGGATAGGATAGGATAGAGGATAGGATAGGATAGAGGATAGGATAGAGGATAGGATAGGTGACAGGATAGGATAGGATAGATGATAGCATAGGATAGAGGATAGAATAGGATAGATGATAGGATAGGATAGAGGATCGGATGGAGGGTAGGATAGGATAGAGGATAGGATAGAGGATAGGATAGAGGATAGAATAGAGGAAAGGATAGGATAGAGGATACGATAGAGGATTGGATAGGATAGAGGATATTATAGAGGATAGAATAGGATAGATGATACTATAGGATAGAGGATAGGATATGATAGAGTAAACGATGTTATACAGGATAGGATAGGGTAGAGGATAGGATAGAGGATAGGATAGGATAGAGGATAGGATAGGATGGAGGATAGGATAGGATAGAGGATAGGATAGGATAGAGGATAGGATGGGATAGAGGATAGGATAGGATAGAGGATAGGATAGGATAGAGGATAGGATAGGATAGAGGTTAGGTTGGGATACAGGATAGGATAGGATAGAGGATAGGATAGGATAGAGGATAGGATAGGATAGAGGATAGGAAATGATAGGATAGAGGATAGGATAGGATAGAGGATAGGATAGGATAGAGGAAAGGATAGTATAGAGGATAGGATAGGATAGGGGATAGGATAGGATAGAGGATAGGATAGGATAGAGGATAGGATAGGATAGATGATAGGTTATAATAGAGGATAGGATAGGATAGAGGATCGGATAGAGGATAGGATAGTATAGAGGATAGGATAGGATAGGATAGGATGGGATAGAGGACAGGATAGGATAGAGGATAGGATAGGATAGAGGATAGGATAGGATAGAGGATAGGATAGGATAGAGGATAGGATAGAGGATAGGATAGGTGACAGGATAGGATAGGATAGATGATAGCATAGGGTAGAGGATAGAATAGGATAGATGATAGGATAGGATAGAGGATCGGATGGAGGGTAGGATAGGATAGAGGATAGGATAGAGGATAGGATAGAGGATAGAATAGAGGAAAGGATAGGATAGAGGATACGATAGAGGATTGGATAGGATAGAGGATATTATAGAGGATGGAATAGGATAGATGATACTATAGGATAGAGGATAGGATATGATAGAGTAAACGATGTTATGCAGGATAGGATAGGGTAGAGGATAGGATAGAGGATAGGATAGGATAGAGGATAGGATAGGATGGAGGATAGGATAGGATAGAGGATAGGATAGGATAGAGGATAGGATGGGATAGAGGATAGGATAGGATAGAGGAGAGGATAGGATAGAGGATAGGATAGGATAGAGGTTAGGATGGGATACAGGATAGGATAGGATAGAGGATAGGATAGGATAGAGGATAGGATAAAATAGATGATAGGATAGGATAGAGAATAGGATATGATAGAGGATAGGATAGGATAGAGGATAGGATAAAATAGAGGCTAGGATAGGATAGAGGATCGGATAGAGGATAGGATAGGATAGAGGATAGGATAAGAAAGAGGTTAGGATATAGTAGAGGAGAGGATAGGATAGAGGATAGGATAGGATAGAGGATAGGATAGGAAAGAGGGTAGAATAGGATAGAGGATAGGATAGTATAGAGGATAGGATAGGATAGAGGATAGGATAGGATAGAGGATAGGATAGTATAGAGGATAGGATAGGATAGAGGATAGGATAGGATAGAGGATAGGATGGGATACAGGATAGGATAGGATAGAGGATAGGATAGGATAGAGGACATAATAGGATTGAGGATACAATAGGATTCAGGAAAGGATAATATAGAGGATAGGATAGGATAGAGGATAGGATATAATAGAGGATGGGATAGGATAGAGGATCGGATAGGAAAGAGGGTAGGATAGTATACAGGATAGGATAGGATAGAGGATAGAATAGGATAGAGGATAGGATAGGATAGAGGATAGGATAGGATAGTGGATAGCATAGGATACAGGATAGGATAGGATAGAGGAAAGGATAGGATAGAGGATCGGATAGAGGATAGGATAGGATAGAGGAGAGGATAGGATAGAGGATAGGAGAGGAAAGAGGGTAGGATAGGATAGAGGATAGGATAGGATAGAGGATAGGATAGGATAGAGGATAGGATAGGATAGAGGACATAATAGGATTCAGGATATAATAGGATTGAGGAAAGGATAGGATAGAGGATAGGATAGGATAGAAGATAGGATAGGATAGAGGATAGGATAGGATACAGGATCGGATAGAGGATAGGATAGGATAGAGGATAGGATAGAGGATAGGATAGGATAGAGGATAGGATAGGATAGAGGGTTGGATAGGATAGAGGATAGGATAGGATGGAGGATAGGATATAATAGAGGAAAGGATAGGATAGAGGATCGGATAGGAAAGAGGGTAGGACAGGGTAGAGGATAGGATAGGATAGAGGATAGGATAGAGGATAGGATAGGATAGAGGATAGGATAGGATAGAGGATAGGATAGGATAGAGGATAGGATGGGATAGAGGAAAGGATAGGATAGAGGATCGGATAGAGGATAGGATAGGAAAGAGGAGAGGATAGGATAGAGGATAGGAGAGGAAAGAGGGTAGGATAGGATAGAGGATAGGATAGGATAGAGGATAGGATAGGATAGAGGATGGGATAGTATAGAGGATAGGATAGGATAGAGGATAGGAAATGATAGGATAGAGGATAGGATAGGATAGAGGATAGGATAGGATAGAGGAAAGGATAGTATAGAGGATAGGATAGGATAGAGGATAGGATAGGATAGAGGATAGGATAGGATAGAGGATAGGATAGGATAGATGATAGGTTATAATAGAGGATAGGATAGGATAGAGGATCGGATAGAGGATAGGATAGGATAGAGGATAGGATAGGATAGGATAGGATGGGATAGAGGACAGGATAGGATAGAGGATAGGATAGAGGATAGGATAGGATAGAGGATAGGATAGAGGATAGGATAGGTGACAGGATAGGATAGGATAGATGATAGCATAGGATAGAGGATAGGATAGGATAGAGGATAGGATACGATAGAGGATATAATAGGATTGAGGATATAATAGGATTGAGGAAAGGATAGGATAGAGGATAGGATAGGATAGAAGATAGGATAGGATAGAGGATAGGATAGGATACAGGATCGGATAGAGGATAGGATAGGATAGAGGATAGGATAGAGGATAGGATAGGATAGAGGATAGGATAGGAAAGAGGGTTGGATAGGATAGAGGATAGGATAGGATGGAGGATAGGATATAATAGAGGATAGGATAGGATAGAGGATCGGATAGGAAAGAGGGTAGGATAGGAAAGAGGGTAGGATAGGGTAGAGGATAGGATAGGATAGAGGATAGGATAGAGGATAGGATAGGATAGAGGATAGGATAGGATAGAGGATAGGATGGGATAGAGGAAAGGATAGGATAGAGGATCGGATAGAGGATAGGATAGGAAAGAGGAGAGGATAGGATAGAGGATAGGAGAGGAAAGAGGGTAGGATAGGATAGAGGATAGGATAGGATAGAGGATAGGATAGGATAGAGGATAGGATAGGATAGAGGATGGGATAGTATAGAGGATAGGATAGGATAGAGGATAGGAAATGATAGGATAGAGGATAGGATAGGATAGAGGATAGGATAGGATAGAGGAAAGGATAGTATAGAGGATAGGATAGGATAGAGGATAGGATAGGATAGAGGATAGGATAGGATAGATGATAGGTTATAATAGAGGATAGGATAGGATAGAGGATCGGATAGAGGATAGGATGGGATAGAGGATAGGATAGGATAGAGGATAGGATAGGATCTAGGATTGGATAGGATAGAGGAAAGGGTAGGATAGAGGATAGGATAGGATAGAGGATAGGATAGGAAAGAGGATAGGATAGGATAGAGGATAGGATAGAGTATAGGATAGGATAGAGGACCGGAAAGAGGATAGGATAGGACAGAGGATAGGATAGGATACGATAGAGGATAGGATAGATGATAGGATAGGATAGAGGATCTGATAGATGATAGGATAGGATAGAGGATAGGATAGGATAGAGGATGGTATAGAGGGTAGGATAGAGGATAGGATAGGATAGAGGATAGGATAGGATAGAGGATAGGTTATAATAGAGGATAGGATAGGATAGAGGATCGGATAGAGGATAGGATAGGATAGAGGATAGGATAGGATAGGATAGGATGGGATAGAGGATAGGATAGGATAGAGGATAGGATAGGATAGAGGATAGGATAGGATAGATGATAGGATAGGATAGAGGATAGGATAGGATAGAGGATAGGATAAAATAGAGGCTAGGATAGGATAGAGGATCGGATAGAGGATAGGGTAGGATAGAGTATAGGATAGGTTTGGAAAGAGGGTAGGATAGGATAGAGGAGAGGAGGGGATAGTGGATAGCATAGGATAGAGGAAAGGATAGGATAGAGGAGAGGATAGGATAGTGGATAGGATAGGATAGAGGATAGGATAGGATAGAGGATTGGATAGGATAGAGGAAAGGATAGGATAGAGGATACGATAGTAGATTGGATAGGATAGAGGATATTATAGAGGATAGAATAGGATAGATGATACTATAGGATAGAGGATAGGATATGATAGAGTAAACGATGTTATACAGGATAGGATAGGGTAGAGGATAGGATAGAGGATAGGATAGGATAGAGGAAAGGATAGGATAGAGGATCGGATAGAGGATAGGATAGGATAGAGGATAGGATAGGAAAGAGGGTAGGATAGGATAGAGGAGAGGATAGGATAGAGGATAGGATAGGATAGAGAATAGTATAATATATAGGATTGGATAGGATAGAGGAAAGGATAGGATAGAGGATAGGATAGGATAGAGGATAGGATAGGAAAGAGGATAGGATAGGATAGAGGATAGGATAGAGGATAGGATAGGATAGAGGACCGGAAAGAGGATAGGATAGGATAGAGGATAGGATAGGAAAGAGGATAGGATAGGATAGAGGATAGGATAGAGGATAGGATAGGATAGAGGACCGGAAAGAGGATAGGATAGGATAGAGGATAGGATAGGATACGATAGAGGATAGGATAGATGATAGGATAGGATAGAGGATCTGATAGATGATAGCATAGGATAGAGGATAGGATAGGATAGAGAATCGGATCGAGTATAGGATAGGATAGAGGATAGGATAGGATAGGGTAGAGGATAGGATAGAGGATAGGATAGAGGATAGGATAGGATAGAGGAAAGGATAGGATAGAGGATCGGATAGAGGATAGAATAGGATAGAGGATAGGATAGAGGATAGGATAGGATAGAGGATCGGATAGAGGATAGGATAGGATAGAGGATGGTATAGAGGGTAGGATAGAGGATAGGATAGGATAGAGGATAGGATAGGATAGATGATATTATAGGATAGAGGATAGGATAGGATAGAGGATAGGATAGGATAGAGGATAGGATAGGATAGATGATAGGATAGGATAGAGGATAGGATAGGATAGAGGATAGGATAGGATAGAGGATAGGATAAAATAGAGGCTAGGATAGGATAGAGGATCGGATAGAGGATAGGGTAGGATAGAGGATAGGATAGGATAGAGGATAGGATTGGAAAGAGGATAGGATAGGGGATTTGATAGGAAAGGATGGAGGATAGGATAGGATAGAGGATAGGATAGGATAGAGGATAGGATAGGATAGAGGATAGGATAGACGATAGGATAGGATAGAGGATAGGATAGGATACAGGATTGGATAGGATAGAGGATTGCATAGGATAGAGGATAGGATAGGACAGAGGATTTGATAGGATAGAGGATAGGATGGGATAGAGGATAGGATAGGATAGAGGATAGGATAGGATACGATAGAGGATAGGATAGATGATAGGATAGGATAGAGGATCTGATAGATGATAGGATAGGATAGAGGATAGGATAGGATAGAGAATCGGATAGAGTATAGGATAGGATAGATGATAGGATAGGATAGAGGAAAGGATAGGATAGAGGATAGGATAGGTAATTGGATAGGATAGGATAGAGGATAGAATAGGATAGAGGATAAGATAGAGGATAGGATAGGATAGAGGATAGGATAGGATAGAGGATCGGATAGAGGATAGGATAGGATAGAGGATGGTATAGAGGGTAGGATAGAGGATAGGATAGGATAGAGGATAGGATAGGATAGAGGATAGGTTATAATAGAGGATAGGATAGGATAGAGGATCGGATAGAGGATAGGATAGGATAGAGGATAGGATAGGATAGGATAGGATGGGATAGAGGATAGGATAGGATAGAGGATAGGATAGGATAGAGGATAGGATAGGATAGATGATATTATAGGATAGAGGATAGGATAGGATAGAGGATAGGATAGGATAGAGGATAGGATAGGATAGAGGAGAGGATAGGATAGTGGATAGGATAGGATAGAGGATAGGATAGGATAGAGGATTGGATAGGATAGAGGATAGGATAGGA
The DNA here is from genome assembly GCF_050948215.1 of Halictus rubicundus. Lineage (NCBI taxonomy): Eukaryota > Metazoa > Arthropoda > Insecta > Hymenoptera > Halictidae > Halictus > Halictus rubicundus. Next base: position 761,645 of record NW_027488623.1, read on the forward strand.
TAGAGGATAGGATAGGATAGATGATAGGATAGGATAGAGGATAGGATAGGATAGAGGATAGGATAAAATAGAGGCTAGGATAGGATAGAGGATCGGATAGAGGATAGGGTAGGATAGAGTATAGGATAGGATTGGAAAGAGGGTAGGATAGGATAGAGGAGAGGAGAGGATAGAGGATAGCATAGGATAGAGGATAGGATAGGATAGAGGAAAGGATAGGATAGTGGATAGGATAGGATAGAGGATAGGATAGGATAGAGGATTGGATAGGATAGAGGAAAGGATAGGATAGAGGATACGATAGAGGATTGGATAGGATAGAGGATATTATAGAGGATAGAATAGGATAGATGATACTATAGGATAGAGGATAGGATATGATAGAGTAAACGATGTTATACAGGATAGGATAGGGTAGAGGATAGGATAGAGGATAGGATAGGATAGAGGAAAGGATAGGATAGAGGATCGGATAGAGGATAGGATAGGATAGAGGATAGGTTAGGAAAGAGGGTAGGATAGGATAGAGGAGAGGATAGGATAGAGGATAGGATAGGATAGAGAATAGTATAATATATAGGATTGGATAGGATAGAGGAAAGGATAGGATAGAGGATAGGATAGGATAGAGGATAGGATAGGAAAGAGGATAGGATAGGATAGAGGATAGGATAGAGGATAGGATAGGATAGAGGACCGGAAAGAGGATAGGATAGGATAGAGGATAGGATAGGATACGATAGAGGATAGGATAGATGATAGGATAGGATAGAGGATCTGATAGATGATAGCATAGGATAGAGGATAGGATAGGATAGAGAATCGGATCGAGTATAGGATAGGATAGAGGATAGGATAGGATAGAGGAAAGGATAGGATAGAGGATAGGATAGGTAATTGGATAGGATAGATGATAGGATAGGATAGAGGATAGGATAGGGTAGAGGATAGGATAGAGGATAGGATAGGATAGAGGAAAGGATAGGATAGATGATCGGATAGAGGATAGGATAGGATAGAGGATAGGTTAGGAAAGAGGGTAGGATAGGATAGAGGAGAGGATAGGATAGAGGATAGGATAGGATAGAGAATAGTATAATATATAGGATTGGATAGGATAGAGGAAAGGATAGGATAGAGGATAGGATAGGATAGAGGATAGGATAGGATAGAGGATAGGATAGGATACGATAGAGGATAGGATAGATGATAGGATAGGATAGAGGATCTGATAGATGATAGCATAGGATAGAGGATAGGATAGGATAGAGAATCGGATCGAGTATAGGATAGGATAGAGGATAGGATAGGATAGAGGAAAGGATAGGATAGAGGATAGGATAGGTAATTGGATAGGATAGATGATAGGATAGGATAGAGGATAGAATAGGATAGAGGATAGGATAGAGGATAGGATAGGATAGAGGATAGGATAGGATAGAGGATAGGATAGGATAGATGGTAGGATAGGATAGAGGATAGGATAGGATAGAGGATAGGATAGGATAGAGGATAGGATAAAATAGAGGCTAGGATAGGATAGAGGATCGGATAGAGGATAGGGTAGGATAGAGGATAGGATAGGATAGAGGATAGGATTGGAAAGAGGGTAGGATAGGATAGAGGAGAGGAGAGGATAGAGGATAGCATAGGATAGAGGATATGATAGAATAGGATAGAGGATAGGATAGGATAGAGGATAGGATAGGATAGAGGATAGGATAGGATAGAGGATTGGATAGGATAGAGGATAGGATAGGATAGAGGATAGGATAGGATAGGATAGGATGGGATAGAGGATAGGATAGGATAGAGGATAGGATAGGATAGAGGATAGGATAGGATAGATGATATTATAGGATAGAGGATAGGATAGGATAGAGGATAGGATAGGATAGAGGATAGGATAGGATAGATGATAGGATAGGATAGAGGATAGGATAGGATAGAGGATAGGATAAAATAGAGGCTAGGATAGGATAGAGGATCGGATAGAGGATAGGGTAGGATAGAGTATAGGATAGGTTTGGAAAGAGGGTAGGATAGGATAGAGGAGAGGAGAGGATAGAGGATAGCATAGGATAGAGGATAGGATAGGATAGAGGAGAGGATAGGATAGTGGATAGGATAGGATAGAGGATAGGATAGGATAGAGGATTGGATAGGATAGAGGAAAGGATAGGATAGAGGATACGATAGAGGATGGGATAGGATAGAGGATATTATAGAGCATAGAATAGGATAGATGATACTATAGGATAGAGGATAGGATATGATAGAGTAAACGATGTTATACAGGATAGGATAGGGTAGAGGATAGGATAGAGGATAGGATAGGATAGAGGAAAGGATAGGATAGAGGATCGGATAGAGGATAGGATAGGATAGAGGATAGGATAGGAAAGAGGGTAGGATAGGATAGAGGAGAGGATAGGATAGAGGATAGGATAGGATACAGAATAGTATAATATATAGGATTGGATAGGATAGAGGAAAGGATAGGATAGAGGATAGGATAGGATAGAGGATAGGATAGGAAAAAGGATAGGATAGGATAGAGGATAGGATAGAGGATAGGATAGGATAGAGGACCGGAAAGAGGATAGGATAGGATAGAGGATAGGATAGGATACGATAGAGGATAGGATAGATGATAGGATAGGATAGAGGATCTGATAGATGATAGCATAGGATAGAGGATAGGATAGGATAGAGAATCGGATCGAGTATAGGATAGGATAGAGGATAGGATAGGATAGAGGAAAGGATAGGATAGAGGATAGGATAGGTAACTGGATAGGATAGATGATAGGATAGGATAGAGGATAGAATAGGATAGAGGATAGGATAGAGGATAGGATAGGATAGAGGATCGGATAGAGGATAGGATAGGATAGAGGGTGGTATAGAGGGTAGGATAGAGGATAGGATAGGATAGAGGATAGGATAGGATAGATGATATTATAGGATAGAGGATAGGATAGGATAGAGGATAGGATAGGATAGAGGATAGGATAGGATAGATGATAGGATAGGATAGAGGATAGGATAGGATAGAGGATAGGATAGGATAGAGGATAGGATAAAATAGAGGCTAGGATAGGATAGAGGATCGGATAGAGGATAGGGTAGGATAGAGGATAGGATAGGATAGAGGATAGGATTGGAAAGAGGGTAGGATAGGATAGAGGAGAGGAGAGGATAGAGGATAGCATAGGATAGAGGATATGATAGAATAGGATAGAGGATAGGATAGGATAGAGGATAGGATAGGATAGAGGATAGGATAGGATAGAGGATTGGATAGGATAGAGGATAGGATAGGATAGAGGATAGAATAGGATAGATGATAGGATAGTATAGAGGATCGGATAGAGGATAGGATAGGATACAGGATAGGATAGGATAGATGATAGCATAGGATAGAGGATAGAATAGGATAGAGGATAGGATATGATAGAGTAAACGATATTATACAGGATAGGATAGGGTAGAGGAAAGGATAGAGGATAGGATAGGATAGAGGATAGGATAGGATAGAGGATAGGATAGGATAGAGGAGAGGATAGGATAGTGGATAGGATAGGATAGAGGATAGGATAGGATAGAGGATTGGATAGGATAGAGGAAAGGATAGGATAGAGGATACGATAGAGGATTGGATAGGATAGAGGATATTATAGAGGATAGAATAGGATAGATGATACTATAGGATAGAGGATAGGATATGATAGAGTAAACGATATTATACAGGATAGGATAGGGTAGAGGATAGGATAGAGGATAGGATAGGATAGAGGATAGGATAGGATGGAGGATAGGATAGGATAGAGGATAGGATAGGATAGAGGATAGGATGGGATAGAGGATAGGATAGGATAGAGGATAGGATAGGATACGATAGAGGATAGGATAGATGATAGGATAGGATAGAGGATCTGATAGATGATAGGATAGGATAGAGGATAGGATAGGATAGAGAATCGGATAGAGTATAGGATAGGATAGATGATAGGATAGGATAGAGGAAAGGATAGGATAGAGGATAGGATAGGTAATTGGATAGGATAGGATAGAGGATAGAATAGGATAGAGGATAAGATAGAGGATAGGATAGGATAGAGGATAGGATAGGATAGAGGATCGGATAGAGGATAGGATAGGATAGAGGATGGTATAGAGGGTAGGATAGAGGATAGGATAGGATAGAGGATAGGATAGGATAGAGGATAGGTTATAATAGAGGATAGGATAGGATAGAGGATCGGATAGAGGATAGGATAGGATAGAGGATAGGATAGGATAGGATAGGATGGGATAGAGGATAGGATAGGATAGAGGATAGGATAGGATAGAGGATAGGATAGGATAGATGATATTATAGGATAGAGGATAGGATAGGATAGAGGATAGGATAGGATAGAGGATAGGATAGGATAGATGATAGGATAGGATAGAGGATAGGATAGGATAGAGGATAGGATAAAATAGAGGCTAGGATAGGATAGAGGATCGGATAGAGGATAGGGTAGGATAGAGTATAGGATAGGATTGGAAAGAGGGTAGGATAGGATAGAGGAGAGGAGAGGATAGAGGATAGCATAGGATAGAGGATAGGATAGGATAGAGGAGAGGATAGGATAGTGGATAGGATAGGATAGAGGATAGGATAGGATAGAGGATTGGATAGGATAGAGGAAAGGATAGGATAGAGGATACGATAGAGGATTGGATAGGATAGAGGATATTATAGAGGATAGAATAGGATAGATGATACTATAGGATAGAGGATAGGATATGATAGAGTAAACGATGTTATACAGGATAGGATAGGGTAGAGGATAGGATAGAGGATAGGATAGGATAGAGGAAAGGATAGGATAGAGGATCGGATAGAGGATAGGATAGGATAGAGGATAGGTTAGGAAAGAGGGTAGGATAGGATAGAGGAGAGGATAGGATAGAGGATAGGATAGGATAGAGAATAGTATAATATATAGGATTGGATAGGATAGAGGAAAGGATAGGATAGAGGATAGGATAGGATAGAGGATAGGATAGGAAAGAGGATAGGATAGGATAGAGGATAGGATAGAGGATAGGATAGGATAGAGGACCGGAAAGAGGATAGGATAGGATAGAGGATAGGATAGGATACGATAGAGGATAGGATAGATGATAGGATAGGATAGAGGATCTGATAGATGATAGCATAGGATAGAGGATAGGATAGGATAGAGAATCGGATCGAGTATAGGATAGGATAGAGGATAGGATAGGATAGAGGAAAGGATAGGATAGAGGATAGGATAGGTAATTGGATAGGATAGATGATAGGATAGGATAGAGGATAGAATAGGATAGAGGATAGGATAGAGGATAGGATAGGATAGAGGATAGGATAGGATAGAGGATAGGATAGGATAGATGGTAGGATAGGATAGAGGATAGGATAGGATAGAGGATAGGATAGGATAGAGGATAGGATAAAATAGAGGCTAGGATAGGATAGAGGATCGGATAGAGGATAGGGTAGGATAGAGGATAGGATAGGATAGAGGATAGGATTGGAAAGAGGGTAGGATAGGATAGAGGAGAGGAGAGGATAGAGGATAGCATAGGATAGAGGATATGATAGAATAGGATAGAGGATAGGATAGGATAGAGGATAGGATAGGATAGAGGATAGGATAGGATAGAGGATTGGATAGGATAGAGGATAGGATAGGATAGAGGATAGAATAGGATAGATGATAGGATAGGATAGAGGATCGGATAGAGGATAGGATAGGATACAGGATAGGATAGGATAGAGGAGAGGATAGGATAGTGGATAGGATAGGATAGAGGATAGGATAGGATGGAGGATAGGATAGGATAGAGGATAGGATAGGATAGAGGATAGGATGGGATAGAGGATAGGATAGGATAGAGGATAGGATAGGATAGAGAAAAGGATAGGATAGAGGATCGGATAGAGGATAGGATAGGAAAGAGGAGAGGATAGGATAGAGGATAGGAGAGGAAAGAGGGTAGGATAGGATAGAGGATAGGAGAGGAAAGAGGGTAGGATAGGATAGAGGATAGGATAGGATAGAGGATAGGATAGGATAGAGGAAAGGATAGTATAGAGGATAGGATAGGATAGAGGATAGGATAGGATAGAGGATAGGATAGTATAGAGGATAGGATAGGATAGAGGATAGGATAGGATAGAGGATAGGTTATAATAGAGGAAAGGATAGGATAGAGGATCGGATAGAGGATAGGATAGGATAGAGGATAGGATAGGATAGAGGATAGGATAGGTAGGAGGATAGGATAGGAAAGAGGGTCGAATAGGATAGAGGATAGGATAGGATAGAGGATAGGATAGGATAGAGGACATAATAGGATTGAGGATATAATAGGATTGAAGAAAGGATAGGATAGAGGATAGGATAGGATAGAGGATAGGATATAATAGAGGATGGGATAGGATAGAGGATCGGATAGGATAGAGGATAGGATAGGATAGAGGATAGGACAGAGGATAGGATAGAGGATAGGATACGATAGAGGATAGGATAGGAAAGAGGGTAGGATAGGATAGAGGATAGGATAGGATAGAGGATAGGATAGGATGGAGGATAGGATAGGATAGAGGATAGGATAGGATAGTGGATAGGATATAATAGAGGATAGAATAGGATAGATGATAGGATAGGATAGAGGATCGGATGGAGGGTAGGATAGAGGATAGGATAGAGGATAGGATAGGATAGAGGATAGGATATAATAGAGGATGGGATAGGATAGAGGATCGGATAGGATAGAGGATAGGATAGGATAGAGGATAGGACAGAGGATAGGATAGAGGATAGGATACGATAGAGGATAGGATAGGAAAGAGGGTAGGATAGGATAGAGGATAGGATAGGATAGAGGATAGGATAGGATGGAGGATAGGATAGGATAGAGGATAGGATAGGATAGTGGATAGGATATAATAGAGGATAGAATAGGATAGATGATAGGATAGGATAGAGGATCGGATGGAGGGTAGGATAGAGGATAGGATAGAGGATAGGATAGGATAGAGGATAGGATAGGATAGAGGATAGGATAGGATAGAGGATAGGATAGGATAGAGGATAGGATAGTGTAGAGGATAGGATAGGATAGAGGATAGGATAGAGGATAGGATAGGATAGAGGATAGGATAGGATAGAGGATAGGATAGGATAGAGGATAGGATAGAGGATAGGATATAATAGAGGATGGGATAGGATAGAGGATCGGATAGGATAGAGGATAGGATGGGATAGAGGATAGGATAGAGGATAGGATAGAGGATAGGATAGAGGATAGGATAGGAGAGAGGATAGGATAGGAAAGAGGGTAGGATAGGATAGAGGATAGGATAGGATAGAGGATAATATAGGATGGAGGATAGGATAGGATACAGGATAGGATAGGATAGTGGATAGGCTATAATAGAGGATAGAATAGGATAGATGATAGGATAGGATAGAGGATCGGATGGAGGGTCGGATAGAGGATAGGATAGAGGATAGGATAGGATAGAGGATAGGATAGGATAGAGGATAGGATAGGATAGAGGATAGGATAGGATAGAGGATAGGATAGGATAGAGGATAGGATAGGATAGAGGATAGGATAGGATAGAGGATAGGATATAATAGAGGATGGGATAGGATAGAGGATTGTATAGGAAAGAGGGTAGGATAGGATAGAGGATAGGATAGGATAGAGGATAGGATATAATAGAGGATGGGATAGGATAGAGGATCGGATAGGAAAGAGGGTAGGATAGGATAGAGGATCGGATAGGAAAGAGGGTAGGATAGGGTAGAGGTTAGGATAGGATAGAGGATAGGATAGAGGATAGGATAGGATAGAGGATAGGATAGGATAGAGGATAGGATAGGATAGAGGATAGGATAGGATAGAGGATAGGATAGGATAGAGGATAGGATAGGATAGAGAAAAGGATAGGATAGTGGATCGGATAGAGGATAGGATAGGAAAGAGGAGAGGATAGGATAGAGGATAGGAGAGGAAAGAGGGTAGGATAGGATAGAGGATAGGATAGGATAGAGGATAGGATAGGATAGAGGAAAGGATAGTATAGAGGATAGGATAGGATAGAGGATAGGATAGTATAGAGGATAGGATAGGTAATTGGATAGGATAGATGATAGGATAGGATAGAGGATAGAATAGGATAGAGGATAGGATAGAGGATAGGATAGGATAGAGGATCGGATAGAGGATAGGATAGGATAGAGGATGGTATAGAGGGTAGGATAGAGGATGGGATAGGATAGAGGATCGGATAGGAAAGAGGGTAGGATAGGATAGAGGATAGGATAGGATAGAGGATAGAATAGGATAGAGGATAGGATAGGATAGAGGATAGGATAGGATAGTGGATAGGATAGGATAGAGGATAGGATAGGATAGAGGAAAGGATAGGATAGAGGATCGGATAGAGGATAGGATAGGATAGAGGAGAGGATAGGATAGAGGATAGGAGAGGAAAGAGGGTAGGATAGGATAGAGGATAGGATAGGATAGAGGATAGGATAGGATAGAGGATAGGATAGGATAGAGGATAGGATAGGATAGAGGACATAATAGGATTGAGGATATAATAGGATTGAGGAAAGGATAGGATAGAGGATAGGATAGGATAGAAGATAGGATAGGATAGAGGATAGGATAGGATACAGGATCGGATAGAGGATAGGATAGGATAGAGGATAGGATAGAGGATAGGATAGGATAGAGGATAGGATAGGAAAGAGGGTTGGATAGGATAGAGGATAGGATAGGATGGAGGATAGGATATAATAGAGTATAGGATAGGATAGAGGATCGGATAGGAAAGAGGGTAGGATAGGAAAGAGGGTAGGATAGGGTAGAGGATAGGATAGGATAGAGGATAGGATAGAGGATAGGATAGAGTATAGGATAGGATAGAGGACATAATAGGATTGAGGATATAATAGGATTGAGGAAAGGATAGGATAGAGGATAGGATAGGATAGAGGATAGGATATAATAGAGGATGGGATAGGATAGAGGATCGGATAGGAAAGAGGGTAGGATAGGATAGAGGATAGGATAGGATAGAGGATAGTATAGGATAGTGGATAGGATAGGATAGAGGATAGAATAGGATAGATGATAGGATAGGATAGAGGATAGGATAGGATAGAGGATAGGATAGGATAGAGGACATAATAGGATTGAGGATATAATAGGATTGAGGAACGGATAGGATAGAGGATAGGATAGGATAGAGGATAGGATATAATAGAGGATGGGATAGGATAGAGGATCGGATAGGATAGAGGATAGGATAGGATAGAGGATAGGATAGAGGATAGGATAGAGGATAGGATAGAGAATAGGATAGGATAGAGGATAGGATAGGAAAGAGGGTAGGATAGGATAGAGGATAGGATAGGATAGAGGATAGGATAGGATGGAGGATAGGATAGGATAGAGGATAGGATAGGATAGTGGATAGGATAGGATAGAGGATAGAATAGGATAGATGATAGGATAGGATAGAGGATCGGATGGAGGGTAGGATAGAGGATAGGATAGAGTATAGGATAGGATAGAGGACATAATAGGATTGAGGATATAATAGGATTGAGGAAAGGATAGGATAGAGGATAGGATAGGATAGAGGATAGGATATAATAGAGGATGGGATAGGATAGAGGATCGGATAGGAAAGAGGGTAGGATAGGATAGAGGATAGGATAGGATAGAGGATAGGATATAATAGAGGATGGGGTAGGATAGAGGATCGGATAGGAAAGAGGGTAGGATAGGATAGAGGATAGGATAGGATAGAGGATAGGATAGGATAGAGGATAGGATAGGAAAGAGGGTAGGATAGGATAGAGGATATAATAGGATTGAGGAAAGGATAGGATAGAGGTTAGGATAGGATAGAGGATAGGATAGGATAGAGGATAGGATAGGATAGAGGATAGGATATAATAGAGGATGGGATAGGATAGAGGATCGGATAGGAAAGAGGGTAGGATAGGATACAGGATAGGATAGGATAGAGGATAGGATATAATAGAGGATGGGATAGGATAGAGGATCGGATAGGAAAGAGGATAGGATAGGATAGAGGATAGGATAGAGGATAGGATAGGATAGAGGATAGGATAGGAAAGAGGGTAGGATAGGATAGAGGATAGGATAGGATAGAGGATAGGATAGGATGGAGGATAGGATAGGATAGAGGATAGGATAGGATAGTGGATAGGATAGGATAGAGGATAGAATAGGATAGATGATAGGATAGGATAGAGGATCGGATGGAGGGTAGGATAGAGGATAGGATAGAGTATAGGATAGGATAGAGGACATAATAGGATTGAGGATATAATAGGATTGAGGAAAGGATAGGATAGAGGATAGGATAGCATAGAGGATAGGATATAATAGAGGATGGGATAGGATAGAAGATCGGATAGGAAAGAGGGTAGGATAGGATAGAGGATAGGATAGGATAGAGGATAGGATATAATAGAGGATGGGGTAGGATAGAGGATCGGATAGGAAAGAGGGTAGGATAGGATAGAGGATAGGATAGGATAGAGGATCGGATAGGATAGAGGATAGGATAGGATAGAGGATAGTATAGGATAGAGGATACGATAGAGGATTGGATATGAAAGACGATATTATAGAGGATAGAATAGGATAGATGATACTATAGGATAGAGGATAGGATATGATAGAGTAAACGATATTATACAGGATAGGATAGGGTAGAGGATAGGATAGAGGGTAGGATAGGATAGAGGATAGGATACAGGATAGGATAGAGGATAGGATAGGATAGGGGATAGGATAGGATAGAGGATAGGAAATAATAGAGGATAGGATAGGATAAGGATCGGATAGAGGATTGGATAGGAGAGAGGATAGGATAGGATAGAGGATAGGATAGGATAGAGGATAGGATAGGATAGAGGATAGGATAGGATAGAGGATAGGATAGGATAGAGGTTAGGATGGGATACAGGATAGGATAGAGGATAGGATAGGATAGAGGATAGGATAAAATAGATGATAGGATAGGATATGATAGAGTAAACGATATTATACAGGATAGGATAGGGTAGAGGAAAGGATAGAGGATAGGATAGGATAGAGGATAGGATAGGATAGAGGATAGGATAGGATAGAGGATAGGATAGGATAGAAGAAAGGATAGTATAGAGGTTAGGATAGGATAGAGGATAGGATAGGATAGAGCATAGGATAGGATAGAGGATACGATAGAGGATTGGATATGATAGAGGATATTATAGAGGATAGAATAGGATAGATGATACTATAGGATAGAGGATAGGATATGATAGAGTAAACGATATTATACAGGATAGGATAGGGTAGAGGAAAGGATAGAGGATAGGATAGGATAGAGGATAGGATAGGATAGAGGATAGGATAGGATAGAGGATAGGATAGGATAGAGGATAGGATAGGATAGAGGATAGGATAGGATAGAGGATAGGATAGGATAGAGGATAGGATAAGATAGAGGACATAATAGGATTGAGGATATAATAGGATTGAGGAACGGATAGGATAGAGGATAGGATAGGATAGAGGATAGGATATAATAGAGGATGGGATAGGATAGAGGATCGGATAGGATAGAGGATAGGATAGGATAGAGGATAGGATAGAGGATAGGATAGAGGATAGGATAGAGAATAGGATAGGATAGAGGATAGGATAGGAAAGAGGGTAGGATAGGATAGAGGATAGGATAGGATAGAGGATAGGATGGGATGGAGGATAGGATAGGATAGAGGATAGGATAGGATAGTGGATAGGATAGGATAGAGGATAGAATAGGATAGATGATAGGATAGGATAGAGGATCGGATGGAGGGTAGGATAGAGGATAGGATAGAGTATAGGATAGGATAGAGGACATAATAGGATTGAGGATATAATAGGATTGAGGAAAGGATAGGATAGAGGATAGGATAGGATAGAGGATTGGATAGAGGATAGGATAGGATAGAGGATAGGATAGGATAGAGGATAGGATAGGATAGAGGATAGGATAGGAAAGAGGGTAGGATAGGATAGAGGATAGGATAGGATAGAGGATAGAGGATAGAGGATAGGATAGGATAGAGGATAGGATAGGATAGAGGATAGGATAGTATAGAGGATAGGATAGGATAGAGGATAGGATAGTATAGAGGATAGGATAGGATAGAGGATAGGATAGGATAGAGGATAGGATAGGATAGAGGATAGGATAGGAAAGAGGGTAGGATAGGATAGAGGATAGGATAGGATAGAGGATAGGATAGGATAGAGGATAGGATAAGATAGAGGATAGGATAGTATAGAGGATAATATAGGATAGAGGATAGGATAGGATAGAGAATAGGATAAGATAGAGGATAGGATAGGATAGAGGATAGGATAGAGGATAGGATAGAGGATAGGATAGAGGATAGGATAGAGGATAGGATAGGATAGAGGATAGGATAGGAAAGAGGGTAGGATAGGATAGAGGATAGGATAGGAAGGAGGATAGGATAGGATAGAGGATAGTATAGGATAGTGGATAGGATAGGATAGAGGATAGAATAGGATAGATGATAGGATAGGATAGAGGATAGGATAGGATAGAGGATAGGATAGGATAGAGGACATAATAGGATTGAGGATATAATAGGATTGAGGAACGGATAGGATAGAGGATAGGGTAGGATAGAGGATAGGATATAATAGAGGATGGGATAGGATAGAGGATCGGATAGGATAGACGATAGGATAGGATAGAGGATAGGATAGAGGATAGGATAGAGGATAGGATAGAGAATAGGATAGGATAGAGGATAGGATAGGAAAGAGGGTAGGATAGGATAGAGGATAGGATAGGATAGAGGATAGGATAGGATGGAGGATAGGATAGGATAGAGGATAGGATAGGATAGTGGATAGGATAGGATAGAGGATAGAATAGGATAGATGATAGGATAGGATAGAGGATCGGATGGAGGGTAGGATAGAGGATAGGATAGAGTATAGGATAGGATAGAGGATAGAATAGGATAGATGATAGGATAGGATAGAGGATCGGATGGAGGGTAGGATAGAGGATAGGATAGAGTATAGGATAGGATAGAGGACATAATAGGATTGAGGATATAATAGGATTGAGGAAAGGATAGGATAGAGGATAGGATAGGATAGAGGATAGGATATAATAGAGGATGGGATAGGATAGAGGATCGGATAGGAAAGAGGGTAGGATAGGATAGAGGATAGGATAGGATAGAGGATAGGATATAATAGAGGATGGGGTAGGATAGAGGATCGGATAGGAAAGAGGGTAGGATAGGATAGAGGATCGGATAGGAAAGAGGATAGGATAGGATAGAGGATAGGATAGGATAGAGGATAGGATAGGATAGAGGATAGGATATAATAGAGGATGGGATAGGATAGAGGATCGGATAGGATAGAGGATAGGATAGGATAGAGGATAGGATAGAGGATAGGATAGAGGATAGGATAGAGAATAGGATAGGATAGAGGATAGGATAGGAAAGAGGGTAGGATAGGATAGAGGATAGGATAGGATAGAGGATAGGATAGGATGGAGGATAGGATAGGATAGAGGATAGGATAGGATAGTGGATAGGATAGGATAGAGGATAGAATAGGATAGATGATAGGATAGGATAGAGGATCGGATGGAGGGTAGGATAGAGGATAGGATAGAGTATAGGATAGGATAGAGGACATAATAGGATTGAGGATATAATAGGATTGAGGAAAGGATAGGATAGAGGATAGGATAGGATAGAGGATAGGATATAATAGAGGATGGGATAGGATAGAGGATCGGATAGGAAAGAGGGTAGGATAGGATAGAGGATAGGATAGGATAGAGGATAGGATATAATAGAGGATGGGGTAGGATAGAGGATCGGATAGGAAAGAGGGTAGGATAGGATAGAGGATCGGATAGGAAAGAGGATAGGATAGGATAGAGGATAGGATAGGATAGAGGATAGGATAGGAAAGAGGGTAGGATATGATAGAGGATAGGATAGGATAGAGGATAGGATAGGATGGAGGATAGGATAGGATAGAGGATAGGATAGGATAGTGGATAGGATAGGATAGAGGATAGAATAGGATAGATGATAGGATAGGATAGAGGATCGGATGGAGGGTAGGATAGAGGATAGGATAGAGTATAGGATAGGATAGAGGACATAATAGGATTGAGGATATAATAGGATTGAGGAAAGGATAGGATAGAGGATAGGATAGGATAGAGGATAGGATATAATAGAGGATGGGATAGGATAGAGGATCGGATAGGAAAGAGGGTAGGATAGGATAGAGGATAGGATAGGATAGAGGATAGTATAGGATAGTGGATAGGATAGGATAGAGGATAGAATAGGATAGATGATAGGATAGGATAGAGGATAGGATAGGATAGAGGATAGGATAGGATAGAGGACATAATAGGATTGAGGATATAATAGGATTGAGGAACGGATAGGATAGAGGATAGGATAGGATAGAGGATAGGATATAATAGAGGATGGGATAGGATAGAGGATCGGATAGGATAGAGGATAGGATAGGATAGAGGATAGGATAGAGGATAGGATAGAGGATAGGATAGAGAATAGGATAGGATAGAGGATAGGATAGGAAAGAGGGTAGGATAGGATAGAGGATAGGATAGGATAGAGGATAGGATAGGATGGAGGATAGGATAGGATAGAGGATAGGATAGGATAGTGGATAGGATAGGATAGAGGATAGAATAGGATAGATGATAGGATAGGATAGAGGATCGGATGGAGGGTAGGATAGAGGATAGGATAGAGTATAGGATAGGATAGAGGACATAATAGGATTGAGGATATAATAGGATTGAGGAAAGGATAGGATAGAGGATAGGATAGGATAGAGGATAGGATATAATAGAGGATGGGATAGGATAGAGGATCGGATAGGAAAGAGGGTAGGATAGGATAGAGGATAGGATAGGATAGAGGATAGGATATAATAGAGGATGGGGTAGGATAGAGGATCGGATAGGAAAGAGGGTAGGATAGGATAGAGGATAGGATAGGATAGAGGATCGGATAGGATAGAGGATAGGATAGGATAGAGGATAGGATAGGATAGAGGATAGGATAGGATAGTGGATAGGATAGGATAGAGGATAGAATAGGATAGATGATAGGATAGGATAGAGGATCGGATGGAGGGTAGGATAGAGTATAGGATAGGATAGAGGACATAATAGGATTGAGGATATAATAGGATTGAGGAAAGGATAGGATAGAGGATAGGATAGCATAGAGGATAGGATATAATAGAGGATGGGATAGGATAGAAGATCGGATAGGAAAGAGGGTAGGATAGGATAGAGGATAGGATAGGATAGAGGATAGGATATAATAGAGGATGGGGTAGGATAGAGGATCGGATAGGAAAGAGGGTAGGATAGGATAGAGGATAGGATAGGATAGAGGATCGGATAGGATAGAGGATAGGATAGGATAGAGGATAGTATAGGATAGAGGATACGATAGAGGATTGGATATGAAAGACGATATTATAGAGGATAGAATAGGATAGATGATACTATAGGATAGAGGATAGGATATGATAGAGTAAACGATATTATACAGGATAGGATAGGGTAGAGGATAGGATAGAGGGTAGGATAGGATAGAGGATAGGATACAGGATAGGATAGAGGATAGGATAGGATAGGGGATAGGATAGGATAGAGGATAGGAAATAATAGAGGATAGGATAGGATAAGGATCGGATAGAGGATTGGATAGGAGAGAGGATAGGATAGGATAGAGGGTAGGATAGGATAGAGGATAGGATAGGATAGAGGATAGGATAGGATAGAGGATAGGATAGGATAGAGGATAGTATAGGATAGAGGATACGATAGAGGATTGGATATGAAAGACGATATTATAGAGGATAGAATAGGATAGATGATACTATAGGATAGAGGATAGGATATGATAGAGTAAACGATATTATACAGGATAGGATAGGGTAGAGGATAGGATAGAGGGTAGGATAGGATAGAGGATCGGATAGGAAAGAGGATAGGATAGGATAGAGGATAGGATAGGATAGAGGATAGGATAGGAAAGAGGGTAGGATAGGATAGAGGATAGGATAGGATAGAGGATAGGATAGGATGGAGGATAGGATAGGATAGAGGATAGGATAGGATAGTGGATAGGATAGGATAGAGGATAGAATAGGATAGATGATAGGATCGGATGGAGGGTAGGATAGAGGATAGGATAGAGTATAGGATAGGATAGAGGACATAATAGGATTGAGGATATAATAGGATTGAGGAAAGGATAGGATAGAGGATAGGATAGCATAGAGGATAGGATATAATAGAGGATGGGATAGGATAGAAGATCGGATAGGAAAGAGGGTAGGATAGGATAGAGGATAGGATAGGATAGAGGATAGGATATAATAGAGGATGGGGTAGGATAGAGGATCGGATAGGAAAGAGGGTAGGATAGGATAGAGGATAGGATAGGATAGAGGATCGGATAGGATAGAGGATAGGATAGGATAGAGGATAGTATAGGATAGAGGATACGATAGAGGATTGGATATGAAAGACGATATTATAGAGGATAGAATAGGATAGATGATACTATAGGATAGAGGATAGGATATGATAGAGTAAACGATATTATACAGGATAGGATAGGGTAGAGGATAGGATAGAGGGTAGGATAGGATAGAGGATAGGATACAGGATAGGATAGAGGATAGGATAGGATAGGGGATAGGATAGGATAGAGGATAGGAAATAATAGAGGATAGGATAGGTTAAGGATCGGATAGAGGATTGGATAGGAGAGAGGATAGGATAGGATAGAGGGTAGGATAGGATAGAGGATAGGATAGGATAGAGGATAGGATAGGATAGAGGATAGGATAGGATAGAGCATAGGATAGGATAGAGGATACGATAGAGGATTGGATATGATAGAGGATATTATAGAGGATAGAATAGGATAGATGATACTATAGGATAGAGGATAGGATATGATAGAGTAAACGATATTATACAGGATAGGATAGGGTAGAGGAAAGGATAGAGGATAGGATAGGATAGAGGATAGGATAGGATAGAGGATAGGATAGGATAGAGGATAGGATAGGATAGAGGATAGGATAGGATAGAGGATAGGATAGGATAGAGGATAGGATAGGATAGAGGATAGGATAGGATAGAGGACATAATAGGATTGAGGATATAATAGGATTGAGGAACGGATAGGATAGAGGATAGGATAGGATAGAGGATAGGATATAATAGAGGATGGGATAGGATAGAGGATCGGATAGGATAGAGGATAGGATAGGATAGAGGATAGGATAGAGGATATGATAGAGGATAGGATAGAGAATAGGATAGGATAGAGGATAGGATAGGAAAGAGGGTAGGATAGGATAGAGGATAGGATAGGATAGAGGATAGGATGGGATGGAGGATAGGATAGGATAGAGGATAGGATAGGATAGTGGATAGGATAGGATAGAGGATAGAATAGGATAGATGATAGGATAGGATAGAGGATCGGATGGAGGGTAGGATAGAGGATAGGATAGAGTATAGGATAGGATTGAGGACATAATAGGATTGAGGATATAATAGGATTGAGGAAAGGATAGGATAGAGGATAGGATAGGATAGAGGATAGGATATAATAGAGGATGGGATAGGATAGAGGATCGGATAGGAAAGAGGGTAGGATAGGATAGAGGATAGGATAGGATAGAGGATAGGATATAATAGAGGATGGGGTAGGATAGAGGATCGGATACGAAAGAGGGTAGGATAGGATAGAGGATAGGATAGGATAGAGGATAGGATAGGATAGAGGATAGGATAGGAAAGAGGGTAGGATAGGATAGAGGATATAATAGGATTGAGGAAAGGATAGGATAGAGGTTAGGATAGGATAGAGGATAGGATAGGATAGAGGATAGGATAGGATAGAGGATAGGATATAATAGAGGATGGGATAGGATAGAGGATCGGATAGGAAAGAGGGTATAATAGGATACAGGATAGGATAGGATAGAGGATAGGATATAATAGAGGATGGGATAGGATAGAGGATCGGATAGGAAAGAGGGTAGGATAGGATAGAGGATAGGATAGGATAGAGGATAGGATAGGATAGAGGATAGGATAGGAAAGAGGGTAGGATAGGATAGAGTATAGGATAGGATAGAGGACATAATAGGATTGAGGATATAATAGGATTGAGGAAAGGATAGGATAGAGGATAGGATAGCATAGAGGATAGGATATAATAGAGGATGGGATAGGATAGAAGATCGGATAGGAAAGAGGGTAGGATAGGATAGAGGATAGGATAGGATAGAGGATAGGATATAATAGAGGATGGGGTAGGATAGAGGATCGGATAGGAAAGAGGGTAGGATAGGATAGAGGATAGGATAGGATAGAGGATCGGATAGGATACAGGATAGGATAGGAAAGAGGGTAGGATAGGATAGAGGATAGGATAGGATAGAGGATAGGATAGGATAGAGGATAGGATAGGAAAGAGGGTAGGATAGGATAGAGGATATAATAGGATTGAGGAAAGGATAGGAAAGAGGTTAGGATAGGATAGAGGATAGGATAGGATAGAGGATAGTATAGGATAGAGGATACGATAGAGGATTGGATATGAAAGACGATATTATAGAGGATAGAATAGGATAGATGATACTATAGGATAGAGGATAGGATATGATAGAGTAAACGATATTATACAGGATAGGATAGGGTAGAGGATAGGATAGAGGGTAGGATCGGATAGAGGATAGGATGCAGGATAGGATAGAGGATAGGATAGGATAGGGGATAGAATAGGATAGAGGATAGGAAATAATAGAGGATAGGATAGGATAAGGATCGGATAGAGGATTGGATAGGAGAGAGGATAGAATAGGATAGAGGATAGGATAGGATAGAGGATAGGATAGGATAGAGGATAGGATAGGATAGAGGATAGGATAGGATAGAGGTTAGGATGGGATACAGGATAGGATAGGATAGAGGATAGGATAGGATAGAGGATAGGATAAAATAGATGATAGGATAGGATAGAGGATAGGATATGATAGAGTAAACGATATTATACAGGATAGGATAGGGTAGAGGAAAGGATAGAGGATATGATAGGATAGAGGATAGGATAGGATAGAGGATAGGATAGGGTAGAGGATAGGATAGGATAGAAGAAAGGATAGTATAGAGGTTAGGATAGGATAGAGGATAGGATAGGATAGAGCATAGGATAGGATAGAGGATACGATAGAGGATTGGATATGATAGAGGATATTATAGAGGATAGAATAGGATAGATGATACTATAGGATAGAGGATAGGATATGATAGAGTAAACGATATTATACAGGATAGGATAGGGTAGAGGAAAGGATAGAGGATAGGATAGGATAGAGGATAGGATAGGATAGAGGATAGGATAGGATAGAGGATAGGATAGGATAGAGGATAGGATAGGATAGAGGAGAGGATAGGATAGTGGATAGGATGGGATAGAGGATAGGATAGGATAGAGGATAGGATAGGTTAGAGGATAGTATAGGATAGTGGATAGGATAGGATAGAGGATAGGATAGGATAGAGGAAAGGATAGGATAGAGGATAGGATAGGATAGAGGAAAGGATAGAGGATAGGATAGGATAGAGGATAGGATAGGATGGAGGATAGGATAGGATAGAGGATAGGATAGGATAGAGGATAGGATGGGATAGAGGATAGGATAGGATAGAGGATAGGATAGGTTAGAGGATAGTATAGGATAGTGGATCGGATAGGATAGAGGATAGGATAGGATAGAGGAAAGGATAGGATAGAGGATCGGATAGAGGATAGGATAGGATAGAGGATAGGATAGGATAGAGGATAGGATAGGAAAGAGGGTAGGATAGGATAGAGGAGAGGATAGGATAGGATAGAGGATAGGATAGGATAGAGGATAGGATAGGAAAGAGGATAGGATAGGATAGATGATAGGATAGAGGATAGGATAGGATAGAGGACCGGAAAGAGGATAGGATAGGACAGAGGATAGGATACGATACGACAGAGGATAGGATAGATGATAGGATAGGATAGAGGATCTGATAGATGATAGGATAGGATAGAGGATAAGATAGGATAGAGAATCGGATAGAGTATAGGATAGGATAGAGGATAGGATAGGATAGAGGAAAGGATAGGATAGAGGATAGGATAGGTAATTGGATAGGGTAGATGATAGGATAGGATAGAGGATAGAATAGGATAGAGGATAGGATAGAGGATAGGATAGGGTAGAGGATCGGATAGAGGATAGGATAGGATAGAGGATGGTATAGAGGGTAGGATAGAGGATAGGATAGGATAGAGGATAGGATAGGATAGAGGATAGGTTATAATAGAGGATAGGATAGGATAGAGGATCGGATAGAGGATAGGATAGGATAGGATAGGATGGGATACAGGATAGGATAGGATAGAGGATAGGATAGGATAGAGGATAGGATAGGATAGAGGATAGGATAGGATAGAGGATAGGATAGGATAGAGGATAGGATAGGATAGAGGAGAGGATAGGATAGTGGATAGGATGGGATAGAGGATAGGATAGGATAGAGGATAGGATAGGTTAGAGGATAGTATAGGATAGTGGATAGGATAGGATAGAGGATAGGATAGGATAGAGGAAACGGATAGGATAGAGGAAAGGATAGAGGATAGGATAGAGGATAGGATAGGATAGAGGATAGGATAGGATGGAGGATAGGATAGGATAGAGGATAGGATAGGATAGAGGATAGGATGGGATAGAGGATAGGATAGGATAGAGGATAGGATAGGTTAGAGGATAGTATAGGATAGTGGATCGGATAGGATAGAGGATAGATAGGATAGAGGAAAGGATAGGATAGAGGATCGGATAGAGGATAGGATAGGATAGAGGATAGGATAGGATAGAGGATAGGATAGGAAAGAGGGTAGGATAGGATAGAGGAGAGGATAGGATAGGATAGAGGATAGGATAGGATAGAGGATAGGATAGGAAAGATGATAGGATAGAGGATAGGATAGGATAGAGGACCGGAAAGAGGATAGGATAGGACAGAGGATAGGATAGGAAAGAGGATAGGATAGGATAGATGATAGGATAGAGGATAGGATAGGATAGAGGACCGGAAAGAGGATAGGATAGGACAGAGGATAGGATAGGATACGACAGAGGATAGGATAGATGATAGATAGGATAGAGGATCTGATAGATGATAGGATAGGATAGAGGATAAGATAGGATAGAGAATCGGATAGGAGTATAGGATAGGATAGAGGATAGGATAGGATAGAGGAAAGGATAGGAAAGAGGATAGGATAGGTAATTGGATAGGATAGATGATAGGATAGGATAGAGGATAGAATAGGATAGAGGATAGGATAGAGGATAGGATAGGGTAGAGGATCGGATAGAGGATAGGATAGGATAGAGGATGGTATAGAGGGTAGGATAGAGGATAGGATAGGATAGAGGATAGGATAGGATAGAGGATAGGTTATAATAGAGGATAGGATAGGATAGAGGATCGGATAGAGGATAGGATAGGATAGGATAGGATGGGATACAGGATAGGATAGGATAGAGGATAGGATAGGATAGAGGATAGGAAAGGATAGAGGATAGGATAGGATAGAGGATAGGATAGGATAGAGGATAGGATAGGATAGAGGAGAGGATAGGATAGTGGATAGGATGGGATAGAGGATAGGATAGGATAGAGGATAGGATAGGTTAGAGGATAGTATAGGATAGTGGATAGGATAGGATAGAGGATAGGATAGGATAGAGGAAAGGATAGGATAGAGGATAGGATAGGATAGAGGAAAGGATAGAGGATAGGATAGGATAGAGGATAGGATAGGATGGAGGATAGGATAGGATAGAGGATAGGATAGGATAGAGGATAGGATGGGATAGAGGATAGGATAGGATAGAGGATAGGATAGGACAGAGGATAGGATAGGATACGACAGAGGATAGGATAGATGATAGGATAGGATAGAGGATCTGATAGATGATAGGATAGGATAGAGGATAAGATAGGATAGAGAATCGGATAGAGTATAGGATAGGATAGAGGATAGGATAGGATAGAGGAAAGGATAGGATAGAGGATAGGATAGGTAATTGGATAGGGTAGATGATAGGATAGGATAGAGGATAGAATAGGATAGAGGATAGGATAGAGGATAGGATAGGGTAGAGGATCGGATAGAGGATAGGATAGGATAGAGGATGGTATAGAGGGTAGGATAGAGGATAGGATAGGATAGAGGATAGGATAGGATAGAGGATAGGTTATAATAGAGGATAGGATAGGATAGAGGATCGGATAGAGGATAGGATAGGATAGGATAGGATGGGATACAGGATAGGATAGGATAGAGGATAGGATAGGATAGAGGATAGGATAGGATAGAGGATAGGATAGGATAGAGGATAGGATAGGATAGAGGATAGGATAGGATAGAGGAGAGGATAGGATAGTGGATAGGATGGGATAGAGGATAGGATAGGATAGAGGATAGGATAGGTTAGAGGATAGTATAGGATAGTGGATAGGATAGGATAGAGGATAGGATAGGATAGAGGAAAGGATAGGATAGAGGATAGGATAGGATAGAGGAAAGGATAGAGGATAGGATAGGATAGAGGATAGGATAGGATGGAGGATAGGATAGGATAGAGGATAGGATAGGATAGAGGATAGGATGGGATAGAGGATAGGATAGGATAGAGGATAGGATAGGTTAGAGGATAGTATAGGATAGTAGATCGGATAGGATAGAGGATAGGATAGGATAGAGGAAAGGATAGGATAGAGGATCGGATAGAGGATAGGATAGGATAGAGGATAGGATAGGATAGAGGATAGGATAGGAAAGAGGGTAGGATAGGATAGAGGAGAGGATAGGATAGGATAGAGGATAGGATAGGATAGAGGATAGGATAGGAAAGAGGATAGGATAGGATAGATGATAGGATAGAGGATAGGATAGGATAGAGGACCGGAAAGAGGATAGGATAGGACAGAGGATAGGATAGGATACGACAGAGGATAGGATAGATGATAGGATAGGATAGAGGATCTGATAGATGATAGGATAGGATAGAGGATAAGATAGGATAGAGAATCGGATAGAGTATAGGATAGGATAGAGGATAGGATAGGATAGAGGAAAGGATAGGATAGAGGATAGGATAGGTAATTGGATAGGATAGATGATAGGATAGGATAGAGGATAGAATAGGATAGAGGATAGGATAGAGGATAGGATAGGGTAGAGGATCGGATAGAGGATAGGATAGGATAGAGGATGGTATAGAGGGTAGGATAGAGGATAGGATAGGATAGAGGATAGGATAGGATAGAGGATAGGTTATAATAGAGGATAGGATAGGATAGAGGATCGGATAGAGGATAGGATAGGATAGGATAGGATGGGATACAGGATAGGATAGGATAGAGGATAGGATAGGATAGAGGATAGGAAAGGATAGATGATATTATAGGATAGAGGATAGGATAGGATAGAGGATAGGATAGAGGATAGGATACGATAGATGATAGGATAGGATAGAGGATAGGATAGGATAAAGGATAGGATAGGATAGAGGATAGGATAAAATAGAGGCTAGGATAGGATAGAGGATCGGATAGAGGATAGGGTAGGATAGAGGATAGGATAGGATAGAGGATAGGATTGGAAAGAGGGTAGGATAGGATAGAGGAGAGGAGAGGATAGAGGATAGCATAGGATAGAGGATATGATAGAATAGGATAGAGGATAGGATAGGATAGAGGATAGGATAGGATAGAGGATAGGATAGGATAGAGGATAGGATAGGATAGAGGATTGGATAGAGGATAGGATAGGAGAGAGGATAGGATAGGATAGAGGATAGGATAGGATAGAGGATAGGATAGGATAGAGGATAGGATAGGATAGAGGATAGGATAGGATAGAGGATAGGATAGGAAAGAGGGTAGGATAGGATAGAGGATAGGATAGGATAGAGGATAGAGGATAGGATAGGATAGAGGATAGGATAGGATAGAGGATAGGATAGTATAGAGGATAGGATAGGATAGAGGATAGGATAGGATAGAGGATAGGATAGTATAGAGGATAGGATAGGGTAGAGGATAGGATAGGATAGAGGATAGGATAGGATAGAGGATAGGATAGGAAAGAGGGTAGGATAGGATAGAGGATAGGATAGGATAGAGGATAGGATAGGATAGAGGATAGGATAGGATAGAGGATAGGATAGTATAGAGGATAGGATAGGATAGAGGATAGGATAGGATAGAGAATAGGATAGGATAGAGGATAGGATAGGATAGAGGATAGGATAGAGGATAGGATAGAGGATAGGATAGAGGATAGGATAGAGGATAGGATAGAGGATAGGATAGAGGATAGGATAGGATAGAGGATAGGATAGGAAAGAGGGTAGGATAGGATAGAGGATAGGATAGGATGGAGGATAGGATAGGATAGAGGATAGTATAGGATAGTGGATAGGATAGGATAGAGGATAGAATAGGATAGATGATAGGATAGGATAGAGGATCGGATGGAGGGTAGGATAGAGGATAGGATAGAGGATAGGATAGGATAGAAGATAGGATAGGATAGAGGATAGGATAGGATAGAGGATAGGATAGGATAGAGGATAGGATAGGATAGAGGATAGGATAGGATAGAGGACATAATAGGATTGAGGATATAATAGGATTGAGGAAAGGATAGGATAGAGGATAGGATATAATAGAGGATGGGATAGGATAGAGGATCGGATAGGATAGAGGATAGGATAGGATAGAGGATAGGATAGGATAGAGGATAGGATAGAGGATAGGATAGAGGATAGGATAGAGGATAGGATAGGATAGAGGATAGGATAGGAAAGAGGGGAGGATAGGAAAGAGGATAGGATAGGATAGAGGATAGGATAGGATGGAGGATAGGATAGGATAGAGGATAGGATAGGATAGTGGATAGGATAGGATAGAGGATAGAATAGGATAGATGATAGGATAGGATAGAGGATCGGATGGAGGGTAGGATAGAGGATAGGATAGAGTATAGGATAGGATAGAGGACATAATAGGATTGAGGATATAATAGGATTGAGGAAAGGATAGGATAGAGGATAGGATAGGATAGAGGATAGGATATAATAGAGGATGGGATAGGATAGAGGATCGGATAGGAAAGAGGGTAGGATAGGATAGAGGATAGGATAGGATAGAGGATAGGATATAATAGAGGATGGGGTAGGATAGAGGATCGGATAGGAAAGAGGGTAGGATAGGATAGAGGATAGGATAGGATAGAGGATAGGATAGGATAGAGGATAGGATAGGATAGAGGATAGGATAGGAAAGAGGGTAGGATAGGATAGAGGATATAATAGGATTGAGGAAAGGATAGGATAGAGGTTAGGATAGGATAGAGGATAGGATAGGATAGAGGATAGGATAGGATAGAGGATAGGATATAATAGAGGATGGGATAGGATAGAGGATCGGATAGGCAAGAGGGTAGGATAGGATAGAGGATAGGATAGGATAGAGGATAGGATATAATAGAGGATGGGATAGGATAGAGGATCGGATAGGAAAGAGGGTAGGATAGGATAGAGGATAGGATAGGATAGAGGATAGGATAGGATAGAGGATACGATAGAGGATTGGATATGAAAGACGATATTATAGAGGATAGAATAGGATAGATGATACTATAGGATAGAGGATAGGATATGATAGAGTAAACGATATTATACAGGATAGGATAGGGTAGAGGATAGGATAGAGGGTAGGATAGGATAGAGGATAGGATAGAGGATAGGATAGAGGATAGGATAGGATAGGGGATAGGATAGGATAGAGGATAGGAAATAATAGAGGATAGGATAGGATAAGGATCGGATAGAGGATTGGATAGGAGAGAGGATAGGATAGGATAGAGGATAGGATAGGATAGAGGATAGGATTGGATAGAGGATAGGATAGGATAGAGGTTAGGATGGGATACAGGATAGGATAGGATAGAGGATAGGATAGGATAGAGGATAGGATAAAATAGATGATAGGATAGGATAGAGGATAGGATATGATAGAGGATAGGATAGGATAGAGGATAGGATAAAATAGAGGCTAGGATAGGATAGAGGATCGGATAGAGGATAGGATAGGATAGAGGATAGGATAAGAAAGAGGGTAGGATATAATAGAGGAGAGGATAGGATAGAGGATAGGATAGGATAGAGGATAGGATAGGAAAGAGGGTAGAATAGGATAGAGGATAGGATAGTATAGAGGATAGGATAGGATAGAGGATAGGATAGGATAGAGGATAGGATAGTATAGAGGATAGGATAGGATAGAGGTTAGGATGGGATACAGGATAGGATAGTATAGAGGATAGGATAGGATAGAGGATAGGATAAAATAGATGATAGGATAGGATAGAGGATAGGATATCATAGAGGATAGGATAGGATAGAGGATAGGATAAAATAGATTGTAGGATAGGATAGAGGATCGGATAGAGGATAGGATAGGATAGAGGATAGGATAGGATAGAGGATAGGATAAGAAAGAGGGTAGGATATAATAGAGGAGAGGATAGGATAGAGGATAGGATAGGATAGAGGATAGGATAGGATAGGATAGGATAGAGGATAGGATAGGATAGGATAGGATAGGATAGAGGATAGGATAGGATAGGAAAGAGGATAGGATAGGAAAGAGGATAGGATAGGATATAGGATAGGATAGGATAGAGGAGAGGATAGGATAGAGGATATAATAGGATAGAGGAAAGGATAGGATAGAGGAAAGGATAGGATAGAGGATAGGATATAATAGAGGATGGGATAGGATAGAGGATCGGATAGGATAGAGGGTAGGATAGGATAGAGGATAGGATAGGATAGAGGATAGGATTGGATAGAGGATAGGATAGGATAGAGGATAATATAGGATAGAGGATAGAATTGGATAGATGATAGGATAGGATAGAGGATCGGATGGAGGGTAGGATAGGTTAGAGGATAGGATAGGATAGAGGATAGGATAGGATAGAGGATAGGATGGGATAGAGGATAGGATAGGATAGAGGATAGAATAGGATAGTGGATAGGATAGGATAGAGGATAGGATAGGATAGAGGATAGGATAGGATAGAGGTTAGGATGGGATACAGGATAGGATAGTATAGAGGATAGGATAGGATAGAGGATAGGATAAAATAGATGATAGGATAGGATAGAGGATAGGATATCATAGAGGATAGGATAGGATAGAGGATAGGATAGGATAGAGGATAGGATTGGATAGAGGATAGGATAGGATAGAGGAAAATATAGGATAGAGGATAGAATTGGATAGATGATAGGATAGGATAGAGGATCGGATGGAGGGTAGGATAGGTTAGAGGATAGGATAGGATAGAGGATAGGATAGGATAGAGGATAGGATGGGATAGAGGATAGGATAGGATAGAGGATAGAATAGGATAGTGGATAGGATAGGATAGAGGATAGGATAGGATAGAGGATAGGATAGGATAGAGGATAAGATAGGATAGAGTATAGGATAGGATAGAGGATAGGATAGGATAGAGGACATAATAGGATTGAGGATATAATAGGATTGAGGAAAGGATAGGATAGAGGATAGGATAGGATAGAGGATAGGATAGAATAGAGGATAGGATAAGAAAGAGGGTAGGATATAATAGAGGAGAGGATAGGATAGAGGATAGGATAGGATAGAGGATCGGATAGAGGATAGGATAGGATAGAGGATAGGATAGAGGATAGGTTAGAGGATAGGATAGGATAGAGGATAGGATAGGATAGAGGTTAGGATGGGATACAGGATAGGATAGTATAGAGGATAGGATAGGATAGAGGATAGGATAAAATAGATGATAGGATAGGATAGAGGATAGGATATCATAGAGGATAGGATAGGATAGAGGATAGGATAAAATAGATTGTAGGATAGGATAGAGGATCGGATAGAGGATAGGATAGGATAGAGGATAGGATAGGATAGAGGATAGGATAAGAAAGAGGGTAGGATATAATAGAGGAGAGGATAGGATAGAGGATAGGATAGGATAGAGGATAGGATAGGATAGGATAGGATAGAGGATAGGATAGGATAGGATAGGATAGGATAGAGGATAGGATAGGATAGGAAAGAGGATAGGATAGGATATAGGATAGGATAGGATAGAGGAGAGGATAGGATAGAGGATATAATAGGATAGAGGAAAGGGTAGGATAGAGGAAAGGATAGGATAGAGGATAGGATATAATAGAGGATGGGATAGGATAGAGGATCGGATAGGATAGAGGGTAGGATAGGATAGAGGATAGGATAGGATAGAGGATAGGATTGGATAGAGGATAGGATAGGATAGAGGATAATATAGGATAGAGGATAGAATTGGATAGATGATAGGATAGGATAGAGGATCGGATGGAGGGTAGGATAGGTTAGAGGATAGGATAGGATAGAGGATAGGATAGGATAGAGGATAGGATGGGATAGAGGATAGGATAGGATAGAGGATAGAATAGGATAGTGGATAGGATAGGATAGAGGATAGGATAGGATAGAGGATAGGATAGGATAGAGGATAAGATAGGGTAAGAGTATAGGATAGGATAGAGGATAGGATAGGATAGAGGACATAATAGGATTGAGGATATAATAGGATTGAGGAAAGGATAGGATAGAGGATAGGATAGGATAGAGGATAGGGTAAGAAAGAGGGTAGGATATAATAGAGGAGAGGATAGGATAGAGGATAGGATAGGATAGAGGATAGGATAGAGGATAGGATAGAGGATAGGATAGAGGATAGGATAGGATAGAGGATCGGATAGAGGATAGGATAGGATAGAGGATAGGATAGGATAGGATAGGATAGAGGATAGGATAGGATAGGATAGGATAGAGGATAGGATAGGATAGGAAAGAGGATAGGATAGGATATAGGATAGGATAGGATAGAGGATAGGATAAGAAAGAGGGTAGGATATAATAGAGGATGGGATAGGATAGAGGATAGGATAGGATAGAGGGTAGGATAGGATAGAGGATAGGATAGGATAGAGGATAGGATAGGATAGAGGATAGGATAAGAAAGAGGGTAGGATATAATAGAGGATGGGATAGGATAGAGGATAGGATAGGATAGAGGGTAGGATAGGATAGAGGATAGGATAGGATAGAGGATAGGATTGGATAGAGGATAGGATAGGATAGAGGATAATATAGGATAGAGGATAGAATTGGATAGATGATAGGATAGGATAGAGGATCGGATGGAGGGTAGGATAGGTTAGAGGATAGGATAGGATAGAGGATAGGATAGGATAGAGGATAGGATGGGATAGAGGATAGGATAGGATAGAGGATAGAATAGGATAGTGGATAGGATAGGATAGAGGATAGGATAGGATAGAGGATAGGATAGGATAGAGGATAAGATAGGATAGAGTATAGGATAGGATAGAGGATAGGATAGGATAGAGGACATAATAGGATTGAGGATATAATAGGATTGAGGAAAGGATAGGATAGAGGATAGGATAGGATAGAGGATAGGATAGAATAGAGGATAGGATAAGAAAGAGGGTAGGATATAATAGAGGAGAGGATAGGATAGAGGATAGGATAGGATAGAGGATCGGATAGAGGATAGGATAGGATAGAGGATAGGATAGAGGATAGGTTAGAGGATAGGATAGGATAGAGGATAGGATAGGATAGAGGTTAGGATGGGATACAGGATAGGATAGTATAGAGGATAGGATAGGATAGAGGATAGGATGAAATAGATGATAGGATAGGATAGAGGATAGGATATCATAGAGGATAGGATAGGATAGAGGATAGGATAAAATAGATTGTAGGATAGGATAGAGGATCGGATAGAGGATAGGATAGGATAGAGGATAGGATAGGATAGAGGATAGGATAAGAAAGAGGGTAGGATATAATAGAGGAGAGGATAGGATAGAGGATAGGATAGGATAGAGGATAGGATAGGATAGGATAGGATAGAGGATAGGATAGGATAGGAAAGAGGATAGGATAGGATATAGGATAGGATAGGATAGAGGATAGGATAGGATAGAGGATAGGATAGGATAGAGGATAGGATGGGATAGAGGATAGGATAGGATAGGATAGAGGATAGGATAGGATAGAGGACATAATAGGATTGAGGATATAATAGGATTGAGGAAAGGATAGGATAGAGGATAGCATAGGATAGAGGATAGGATAGAGGATAGGATAGAGGATAGGATAGAGGATAGGATAGGATAGAGGACATAATAGGATTGAGGATATAATAGGATTGAGGAAAGGATAGGATAGAGGATAGGATAGGATAGAGGATAGGATAGGAAAGAGGGTAGGATAGGATAGAGGATAGGATAGGATAGAGGATAGGATAGGATAGAGGATAGGATAGGATAGAGGATAGGATAGAGGATAGGATAGAGGATAGGATAGAGGATAGGATAGAGGATAGGATAGAGGATAGGATAGGATAGAGGATAGGATAGAGGATAGGATAGGATAGAGGATAGGATAGGAAAGAGGGTAGGATAGGATAGAGGATAGGATAGGATAGAGGATAGGATAGGATAGAGGATAGGATAGGATAGAGGATAGGATAGAGGATAGGATAGAGGATAGGATAGAGGATAGGATAGAGGATAGGATAGAGGATAGGATAGGATAGAGGATAGGATAGAGGATAGGATAGGATAGAGGATAGGATAGGAAAGAGGGTAGGATAGGATAGAGGATAGGATAGGATAGAGGATAGGATAGGATGGAGGATAGGATAGGATAGAGGATAGGATAGGATAGAGGATAGGATGGGATACAGGATAGGATAGGATAGAGGATAGGATAGTATAGAGGACATAATAGGATTGAGGATATAATAGGATTGAGGAAAGGATAGGATAGAGGATAGGATAGGATAGAGGATAGGATAAAATAGAGGCTAGGATAGGATAGAGGATCGGATAGAGGATAGGATAGGATAGAGGATAGGATAAGAAAGAGGGTAGGATATAATAGAGGAGAGGATAGGATAGAGGATAGGATAGGATAGAGGATAGGATAGGAAAGAGGGTAGAATAGGATAGAGGATAGGATAGTATAGAGGATAGGATAGGATAGAGGATAGGATAGGATAGAGGATAGGATAGTATAGAGGATAGGATAGGATAGAGGATAGGATAGGATAGAGGATAGGATGGGATACAGGATAGGATAGGATAGAGGGTAGGATAGGATAGAGGACATAATAGGATTGAGGATATAATAGGATTGAGGAAAGGATAGGATAGAGGATAGGATAGGATAGAGGATAGGATATAATAGAGGATGGGATAGGATAGAGGATCGGATAGGAAAGAGGGTAGGATAGGATAGAGGATAGGATAGGATAGAGGATAGAATAGGATAGAGGATAGGATAGGATAGAGGATAGGATAGGATAGAGGATAGGATAGGATAGAGGATAGGATGGGATACAGGATAGGATAGGATAGAGGATAGGATAGTATAGAGGATAGGATAGGATAGAGGATAGGATAGGATAGAGGATAGGATGGGATACAGGATAGGATAGGATAGAGGATAGGATAGGATAGAGGACATAATAGGATTGAGGATATAATAGGATTGAGGAAAGGATAGGATAGAGGATAGGATAGGATAGAGGATAGGATATAATAGAGGATGGGATAGGATAGAGGATCGGATAGGAAAGAGGATAGGATAAAATAGAGGCTAGGATAGGATAGAGGATCGGATAGAGGATAGGATAGGATAGAGGATAGGATAAGAAAGAGGGTAGGATATAATAGAGGAGAGGATAGGATAGAGGATAGGATAGGATAGAGGATAGGATAGGAAAGAGGGTAGAATAGGATAGAGGAGAGGATAGTATAGAGGATAGGATAGGATAGAGGATAGGATAGGATAGAGGATAGGATAGTATAGAGGATAGGATAGGATAGAGGATAGGATAGGATAGAGGATAGGATGGGATACAGGATAGGATAGGATAGAGGATAGGATAGGATAGAGGACATAATAGGATTGAGGATATAATAGGATTGAGGAAAGGATAGGATAGAGGATAGGATAGGATAGAGGATAGGATATAATAGAGGATGGGATAGGATAGAGGATCGGATAGGAAAGAGGGTAGGATAGGATAGAGGATAGGATAGGATAGAGGATAGAATAGGATAGAGGATAGGATAGGATAGAGGATAGGATAGGATAGAGGATAGGATAGGATAGAGGATAGGATTTGATAGAGGATAGAATAGGATAGAGGATAGGATAGGATAGAACATAGGATAGGATAGAACATAGGATAGGATAGAACAGAGGATAGGATAGAGGATAGGATAGGATTGAGGATAGGATAGGATAGAGGATAGGATAGGATAGAGGACATAATAGGATTGAGGATATAATAGGATTGAGGAAAGGATAGGATAGAGGATAGGATAGGATAGAGGATAGGATATAATAGAGGATGGGATAGGATAGAGGATAGGATAGGATAGAGGGTAGGATAGGATAGAGGATAGGATAGGATAGAGGATAGGATTGGATAGAGGATAGGATAGGATAGAGGATAATATAGGATAGAGGATAGAATTGGATAGATGATAGGATAGGATAGAGGATCGGATGGAGGGTAGGATAGGTTAGAGGATAGGATAGGATAGAGGATAGGATAGGATAGAGGATAGGATAGGATAGAGGATAGGATAGGATAGAGGACATAATAGGATTGAGGATATAATAGGATTGAGGAAAGGATAGGATAGAGGATAGGATAGGATAGAGGATAGGATAGAATAGAGGATAGGATAAGAAAGAGGGTAGGATATAATAGAGGAGAGGATAGGATAGAGGATAGGATAGGATAGAGGATCGGATAGAGGATAGGATAGGATAGAGGATAGGATAAGAAAGAGGGTAGGATAGGATAGAGGTTAGGATGGGATACAGGATAGGATAGTATAGAGGATAGGATAGGATAGAGGATAGGATAGGATAGAGGACAGGATAGGATAGAGGATATAATAGGATAGAGGAAAGGATAGGATAGAGGAAAGGATAGGATAGAGGATAGGATATAATAGAGGATGGGATAGGATAGAGGATCGGATAGGATAGAGGGTAGGATAGGATAGAGGATAGGATAGGATAGAGGATAGGATTGGATAGAGGATAGGATAGGATAGAGGATAATATAGGATAGAGGATAGAATTGGATAGATGATAGGATAGGATAGAGGATCGGATGGAGGGTAGGATAGGTTAGAGGATAGGATAGGATAGAGGATAGGATAGGATAGAGGATAGGATGGGATAGAGGATAGGATAGGATAGAGGATAGAATAGGATAGTGGATAGGATAGGATAGAGGATAGGATAGGATAGAGGATAGGATAGGATGGAGGATAAGATAGGGTAGAGTATAGGATAGGATAGAGGATAGGATAGGATAGAGGACATAATAGGATTGAGGATATAATAGGATTGAGGAAAGGATAGGATAGAGGATAGGATAGGATAGAGGATAGGATAAGAAAGAGGGTAGGATATAATAGAGGAGAGGATAGGATAGAGGATAGGATAGGATAGAGGATAGGATAGAGGATAGGATAGAGGATAGGATAGAGGATAGGATAGGATAGAGGATCGGATAGAGGATAGGATAGGATAGAGGATAGGATAGGATAGGATAGGATAGAGGATAGGATAGGATAGGATAGGATAGAGGATAGGATAGGATAGGAAAGAGGATAGGATAGGATATAGGATAGGATAGGATAGAGGATAGGATAAGAAAGAGGGTAGGATATAATAGAGGATGGGATAGGATAGAGGATAGGATAGGATAGAGGGTAGTATAGGATAGAGGATAGGATAGGATAGAGGATAGGATAGGATAGAGGATAGGATAAGAAAGAGGGTAGGATATAATAGAGGATGGGATAGGATAGAGGATAGGATAGGATAGAGGGTAGGATAGGATAGAGGATAGGATAGTATAGAGGATAGGATTGGATAGAGGATAGGATAGGATAGAGGATAATATAGGATAGAGGATAGAATTGGATAGATGATAGGATAGGATAGAGGATCGGATGGAGGGTAGGATAGGTTAGAGGATAGGATAGGATAGAGGATAGGATAGGATAGAGGATAGGATGGGATAGAGGATAGGATAGGATAGAGGATAGAATAGGATAGTGGATAGGATAGGATAGAGGATAGGATAGGATAGAGGATAGGATAGGATAGAGGATAAGATAGGATAGAGTATAGGATAGGATAGAGGATAGGATAGGATAGAGGACATAATAGGATTGAGGATATAATAGGATTGAGGAAAGGATAGGATAGAGGATAGGATAGGATAGAGGATAGGATAGAATAGAGGATAGGATAAGAAAGAGGGTAGGATATAATAGAGGAGAGGATAGGATAGAGGATAGGATAGGATAGAGGATCGGATAGAGGATAGGATAGGATAGAGGATAGGATAGAGGATAGGTTAGAGGATAGGATAGGATAGAGGATAGGATAGGATAGAGGTTAGGATGGGATACAGGATAGGATAGTATAGAGGATAGGATAGGATAGAGGATAGGATAAAATAGATGATAGGATAGGATAGAGGATAGGATATCATAGAGGATAGGATAGGATAGAGGATAGGATAAAATAGATTGTAGGATAGGATAGAGGATCGGATAGAGGATAGGATAGGATAGAGGATAGGATAGGATAGAGGATAGGATAAGAAAGAGGGTAGGATATAATAGAGGAGAGGATAGGATAGGATAGGATAGGATAGAGGATAGGATAGGATAGGATAGGATAGGATAGAGGATAGGATAGGATAGGAAAGAGGATAGGATAGGATATAGGATAGGATAGGATAGAGGAGAGGATAGGATAGAGGATATAATAGGATAGAGGAAAGGATAGGATAGAGGAAAGGATAGGATAGAGGATAGGATATAATAGAGGATGGGATAGGATAGAGGATCGGATAGGATAGAGGGTAGGATAGGATAGAGGATAGGATAGGATAGAGGATAGGATTGGATAGAGGATAGGATAGGATAGAGGATAATATAGGATAGAGGATAGAATTGGATAGATGATAGGATAGGATAGAGGATCGGATGGAGGGTAGGATAGGTTAGAGGATAGGATAGGATAGAGGATAGGATAGGATAGGGGATAGGATGGGATAGAGGATAGGATAGGATAGAGGATAGAATAGGATAGTGGATAGGATAGGATAGAGGATAGGATAGGATAGAGGATAGGATAGGATAGAGGATAAGATAGGGTAGAGTATAGGATAGGATAGAGGATAGGATAGGATAGAGGACATAATAGGATTGAGGATATAATAGGATTGAGGAAAGGATAGGATAGAGGATAGGATAGGATAGAGGATAGGATAAGAAAGAGGGTAGGATATAATAGAGGAGAGGATAGGATAGAGGATAGGATAGGATAGAGGATAGGATAGAGGATAGGATAGAGGATAGGATAGAGGATAGGATAGGATAGAGGATAGGATAGGATAGGAAAGAGGATAGGATAGGATAGAGGATAGGATAGGATAGAGGATAGGATTGGATAGAGGATAGAATAGGATAGTGGATAGGATAGGATAGAGGATAGAATTGGATAGATGATAGGATAGGATAGAGGATCGGATGGAGGGTAGGATAGGTTAGAGGATAGGATAGGATAGAGGATAGGATAGGATAGAGGATAGGATAGGATAGAGGATAGGATAGGATAGAGGACATAATAGGATTGAGGATATAATAGGATTGAGGAAAGGATAGGATAGAGGATAGGATAGGATAGAGGATAGGATAGAATAGAGGATAGGATAAGAAAGAGGGTAGGATATAATAGAGGAGAGGATAGGATAGAGGATAGGATAGGATAGAGGATCGGATAGAGGATAGGATAGGATAGAGGATAGGATAAGAAAGAGGGTAGGATAGGATAGAGGTTAGGATGGGATACAGGATAGGATAGTATAGAGGATAGGATAGGATAGAGGATAGGATAGGATAGAGGACAGGATAGGATAGAGGATATAATAGGATAGAGGAAAGGATAGGATAGAGGAAAGGATAGGATAGAGAATAGGATATAATAGAGGATGGGATAGGATAGAGGATCGGATAGGATAGAGGGTAGGATAGGATAGAGGATAGGATAGGATAGAGGATAGGATTGGATAGAGGATAGGATAGGATAGAGGATAATATAGGATAGAGGATAGAATTGGATAGATGATAGGATAGGATAGAGGATCGGATGGAGGGTAGGATAGGTTAGAGGATAGGATAGGATAGAGGATAGGATAGGATAGAGGATAGGATGGGATAGAGGATAGGATAGGATAGAGGATAGAATAGGATAGTGGATAGGATAGGATAGAGGATAGGATAGGATAGAGGATAGGATAGGATGGAGGATAAGATAGGGTAGAGTATAGGATAGGATAGAGGATAGGATAGGATAGAGGACATAATAGGATTGAGGATATAATAGGATTGAGGAAAGGATAGGATAGAGGATAGGATAGGATAGAGGATAGGATAAGAAAGAGGGTAGGATATAATAGAGGAGAGGATAGGATAGAGGATAGGATAGGATAGAGGATAGGATAGAGGATAGGATAGAGGATAGGATAGAGGATAGGATAGGATAGAGGATCGGATAGAGGATAGGATAGGATAGAGGATAGGATAGGATAGGATAGGATAGAGGATAGGATAGGATAGGATAGGATAGAGGATAGGATAGGATAGGAAAGAGGATAGGATAGGATATAGGATAGGATAGGATAGAGGATAGGATAAGAAAGAGGGTAGGATATAATAGAGGATGGGATAGGATAGAGGATAGGATAGGATAGAGGGTAGTATAGGATAGAGGATAGGATAGGATAGAGGATAGGATAGGATAGAGGATAGGATAAGAAAGAGGGTAGGATATAATAGAGGATGGGATAGGATAGAGGATAGGATAGGATAGAGGGTAGGATAGGATAGAGGATAGGATAGGATAGAGGATAGGATTGGATAGAGGATAGGATAGGATAGAGGATAATATAGGATAGAGGATAGAATTGGATAGATGATAGGATAGGATAGAGGATCGGATGGAGGGTAGGATAGGTTAGAGGATAGGATAGGATAGAGGATAGGATAGGATAGAGGATAGGATGGGATAGAGGATAGGATAGGATAGAGGATAGAATAGGATAGTGGATAGGATAGGATAGAGGATAGGATAGGATAGAGGATAGGATAGGATAGAGGATAAGATAGGATAGAGTATAGGATAGGATAGAGGATAGGATAGGATAGAGGACATAATAGGATTGAGGATATAATAGGATTGAGGAAAGGATAGGATAGAGGATAGGATAGGATAGAGGATAGGATAGAATAGAGGATAGGATAAGAAAGAGGGTAGGATATAATAGAGGAGAGGATAGGATAGAGGATAGGATAGGATAGAGGATCGGATAGAGGATAGGATAGGATAGAGGATAGGATAGAGGATAGGTTAGAGGATAGGATAGGATAGAGGATAGGATAGGATAGAGGTTAGGATGGGATACAGGATAGGATAGTATAGAGGATAGGATAGGATAGAGGATAGGATAAAATAGATGATAGGATAGGATAGAGGATAGGATATCATAGAGGATAGGATAGGATAGAGGATAGGATAAAATAGATTGTAGGATAGGATAGAGGATCGGATAGAGGATAGGATAGGATAGAGGATAGGATAGGATAGAGGATAGGATAAGAAAGAGGGTAGGATATAATAGAGGAGAGGATAGGATAGAGGATAGGA
This sequence comes from Halictus rubicundus, assembly GCF_050948215.1. NCBI lineage: Eukaryota > Metazoa > Arthropoda > Insecta > Hymenoptera > Halictidae > Halictus > Halictus rubicundus. The sequence goes on from NW_027488623.1 coordinate 799,881, forward strand.
TAGGATAGAGGATAGGATAGGATAGGATAGGATAGAGGATAGGATAGGATAGGATAGGATAGGATAGAGGATAGGATAGGATAGGAAAGAGGATAGGATAGGATATAGGATAGGATAGGATAGAGGAGAGGATAGGATAGAGGATATAATAGGATAGAGGAAAGGATAGGATAGAGGAAAGGATAGGATAGAGGATAGGATATAATAGAGGATGGGATAGGATAGAGGATCGGATAGGATAGAGGGTAGGATAGGATAGAGGATAGGATAGGATAGAGGATAGGATTGGATAGAGGATAGGATAGGATAGAGGATAATATAGGATAGAGGATAGAATTGGATAGATGATAGGATACGATAGAGGATCGGATGGAGGGTAGGATAGGTTAGAGGATAGGATAGGATAGAGGATAGGATAGGATAGAGGATAGGATGGGATAGAGGATAGGATAGGATAGAGGATAGAATAGGATAGTGGATAGGATAGGATAGAGGATAGGATAGGATAGAGGATAGGATAGGATAGAGGATAAGATAGGGTAGAGTATAGGATAGGATAGAGGATAGGATAGGATAGAGGACATAATAGGATTGAGGATATAATAGGATTGAGGAAAGGATAGGATAGAGGATAGGATAGGATAGAGGATAGGATAAGAAAGAGGGTAGGATATAATAGAGGAGAGGATAGGATAGAGGATAGGATAGGATAGAGGATAGGATAGAGGATAGGATAGAGGATAGGATAGAGGATAGGATAGGATAGAGGATCGGATAGAGGATAGGATAGGATAGAGGATAGGATAGGATAGGATAGGATAGAGGATAGGATAGGATAGGATAGGATAGAGGATAGGATAGGATAGGAAAGAGGATAGGATAGGATATAGGATAGGATAGGATAGACGAGAGGATAGGATAGAGGATATAATAGGATAGAGGATAGGATTGGATAGAGGATAGGATAGGATAGAGGATAGGATAGAGGATAGGATAGAGGATAGGATAGAGGATAGGATAGGATAGAGGACATAATAGGATTGAGGATATAATAGGATTGAGGAAAGGATAGGATAGAGGATAGGATAGGATAGAGGATAGGATAGGAAAGAGGGTAGAATAGGATAGAGGATAGGATAGTATAGAGGATAGGATAGGATAGAGGATAGGATAGGATAGAGGATAGGATAGTATAGAGGATAGGATAGGATAGAGGATAGGATAGGATAGAGGATAGGATGGGGTACAGGATAGGATAGGATAGAGGGTAGGATAGGATAGAGGACATAATAGGATTGAGGATATAATAGGATTGAGGAAAGGATAGGATAGAGGATAGGATAGGATAGAGGATAGGATATAATAGAGGATGGGATAGGATAGAGGATCGGATAGGAAAGAGGGTAGGATAGGATAGAGGATAGGATAGGATAGAGGATAGAATAGGATAGAGGATAGGATAGGATAGAGGATAGGATAGGATAGAGGATAGGATAGGATAGAGGATAGGATGGGATACAGGATAGGATAGGATAGAGGATAGGATAGTATAGAGGATAGGATAGGATAGAGGATAGGATAGGATAGAGGATAGGATAGGATAGAGGATAGGATAAAATAGATGATAGGATAGGATAGAGGATAGGATATCATAGAGGATAGGATAGGATAGAGGATAGGATAAAATAGATTGTAGGATAGGATAGAGGATCGGATAGAGGATAGGATAGGATAGAGGATAGGATAGGATAGAGGATAGGATAAGAAAGAGGGTAGGATATAATAGAGGAGAGGATAGGATAGAGGATAGGATAGGATAGAGGATAGGATAGGATAGGATAGGATAGAGGATAGGATAGGATAGGATAGGATAGGATAGAGGATAGGATAGGATAGGAAAGAGGATAGGATAGGATATAGGATAGGATAGGATAGAGGAGAGGATAGGATAGAGGATATAATAGGATAGAGGAAAGGATAGGATAGAGGAAAGGATAGGATAGAGGATAGGATATAATAGAGGATGGGATAGGATAGAGGATCGGATAGGATAGAGGGTAGGATAGGATAGAGGATAGGATAGGATAGAGGATAGGATTGGATAGAGGATAGGATAGGATAGAGGATAATATAGGATAGAGGATAGAATTGGATAGATGATAGGATAGGATAGAGGATCGGATGGAGGGTAGGATAGGTTAGAGGATAGGATAGGATAGAGGATAGGATAGGATAGAGGATAGGATGGGATAGAGGATAGGATAGGATAGAGGATAGAATAGGATAGTGGATAGGATAGGATAGAGGATAGGATAGGATAGAGGATAGGATAGGATAGAGGATAAGATAGGGTAGAGTATAGGATAGGATAGAGGATAGGATAGGATAGAGGACATAATAGGATTGAGGATATAATAGGATTGAGGAAAGGATAGGATAGAGGATAGGATAGGATAGAGGATAGGATAAGAAAGAGGGTAGGATATAATAGAGGAGAGGATAGGATAGAGGATAGGATAGAGGATAGGATAGAGGATAGGATAGAGGATAGGATAGAGGATAGGATAGGATAGAGGATCGGATAGAGGATAGGATAGGATAGAGGATAGGATAGGATAGGATAGGATAGAGGATAGGATAGGATAGGATAGGATAGAGGATAGGATAGGATAGGAAAGAGGATAGGATAGAATATAGGATAGGATAGGATAGACGAGAGGATAGGATAGAGGATATAATAGGATAGAGGATAGGATTGGATAGAGGATAGGATAGGATAGAGGATAGGATAGAGGATAGGATAGAGGATAGGATAGAGGATAGGATAGGATAGAGGACATAATAGGATTGAGGATATAATAGGATTGAGGAAAGGATAGGATAGAGGATAGGATAGGATAGAGGATAGGATAGGAAAGAGGGTAGAATAGGATAGAGGATAGGATAGTATAGAGGATAGGATAGGATAGAGGATAGGATAGGATAGAGGATAGGATAGTATAGAGGATAGGATAGGATAGAGGATAGGATAGGATAGAGGATAGGATGGGATACAGGATAGGATAGGATAGAGGGTAGGATAGGATAGAGGACATAATAGGATTGAGGATATAATAGGATTGAGGAAAGGATAGGATAGAGGATAGGATAGGATAGAGGATAGGATATAATAGAGGATGGGATAGGATAGAGGATCGGATAGGAAAGAGGGTAGGATAGGATAGAGGATAGGATAGGATAGAGGATAGAATAGGATAGAGGATAGGATAGGATAGAGGATAGGATAGGATAGAGGATAGGATAGGATAGAGGATAGGATGGGATACAGGATAGGATAGGATAGAGGATAGGATAGTATAGAGGATAGGATAGGATAGAGGATAGGATAGGATAGAGGATAGGATAGGATAGAGGATAGGATAAAATAGATGATAGGATAGGATAGAGGATAGGATATCATAGAGGATAGGATAGGATAGAGGATAGGATAAAATAGATTGTAGGATAGGATAGAGGATCGGATAGAGGATAGGATAGGATAGAGGATAGGATAGGATAGAGGATAGGATAAGAAAGAGGGTAGGATATAATAGAGGAGAGGATAGGATAGAGGATAGGATAGGATAGAGGATAGGATAGGATAGGATAGGATAGGATAGAGGATAGGATAGGATAGGAAAGAGGATAGGATAGGATATAGGATAGGATAGGATAGAGGAGAGGATAGGATAGAGGATATAATAGGATAGAGGAAAGGATAGGATAGAGGAAAGGATAGGATAGAGGATAGGATATAATAGAGGATGGGATAGGATAGAGGATCGGATAGGATAGAGGGTAGGATAGGATAGAGGATAGGATAGGATAGAGGATAGGATTGGATAGAGGATAGGATAGGATAGAGGATAATATAGGATAGAGGATAGAATTGGATAGATGATAGGATAGGATAGAGGATCGGATGGAGGGTAGGATAGGTTAGAGGATAGGATAGGATAGAGGATAGGATAGGATAGGGGATAGGATGGGATAGAGGATAGGATAGGATAGAGGATAGAATAGGATAGTGGATAGGATAGGATAGAGGATAGGATAGGATAGAGGATAGGATAGGATAGAGGATAAGATAGGGTAGAGTATAGGATAGGATAGAGGATAGGATAGGATAGAGGACATAATAGGATTGAGGATATAATAGGATTGAGGAAAGGATAGGATAGAGGATAGGATAGGATAGAGGATAGGATAAGAAAGAGGGTAGGATATAATAGAGGAGAGGATAGGATAGAGGATAGGATAGGATAGAGGATAGGATAGAGGATAGGATAGAGGATAGGATAGAGGATAGGATAGGATAGAGGATCGGATAGAGGATCGGATAGAGGATAGGATAGGATAGAGGATAGGATAGGATAGGATAGGATAGAGGATAGGATAGGATAGGATAGGATAGAGGATAGGATAGGATAGGAAAGAGGATAGGATAGGATATAGGATAGGATAGGATAGACGAGAGGATAGGATAGAGGATATAATAGGATAGAGGATAGGATTGGATAGAGGATAGGATAGGATAGAGGATAGGATAGAGGATAGGATAGAGGATAGGATAGGATAGAGGACATAATAGGATTGAGGATATAATAGGATTGAGGAAAGGATAGGATAGAGGATAGGATAGGATAGAGGATAGGATAGGAAAGAGGGTAGAATAGGATAGAGGATAGGATAGTATAGAGGATAGGATAGGATAGAGGATAGGATAGGATAGAGGATAGGATAGTATAGAGGATAGGATAGGATAGAGGATAGGATAGGATAGAGGATAGGATGGGATACAGGATAGGATAGGATAGAGGGTAGGATAGGATAGAGGACATAATAGGATTGAGGATATAATAGGATTGAGGAAAGGATAGGATAGAGGATAGGATAGGATAGAGGATAGGATATAATAGAGGATGGGATAGGATAGAGGATCGGATAGGAAAGAGGGTAGGATAGGATAGAGGATAGGATAGGATAGAGGATAGAATAGGATAGAGGATAGGATAGGATAGAGGATAGGATAGGATAGAGGATAGGATAGGATAGAGGATAGGATGGGATACAGGATAGGATAGGATAGAGGATAGGATAGTATAGAGGATAGGATAGGATAGGATAGAGGATAGGATAGGATAGAGGATAGGATGGGATACAGGATAGGATAGGATAGAGGATAGGATAGGATAGAGGACATAATAGGATTGAGGATATAATAGGATTGAGGAAAGGATAGGATAGAGGATAGGATAGGATAGAGGATAGGATATAATAGAGGATGGGATAGGATAGAGGATCGGATAGGAAAGAGGATAGGATAAAATAGAGGCTAGGATAGGATAGAGGATCGGATAGAGGATAGGATAGGATAGAGGATAGGATAGGATAGAGGATAGAATAGGATAGAGGATAGGATAGGATAGAGGATAGGATAGGATAGAGGATAGGATAGGATAGGATAGAGGATAGGATAGGATAGAGGATAGGATGGGATAGAGGATAGGATAGGATAGGATAGAGGATAGGATAGGATAGAGGACATAATAGGATTGAGGATATAATAGGATTGAGGAAAGGATAGGATAGAGGATAGGATAGGATAGAGGATAGGATAGAGGATAGGATAGAGGATAGGATAGAGGATAGGATAGGATAGAGGACATAATAGGATTGAGGAAATAATAGGATTGAGGAAAGGATAGGATAGAGGATAGGATAGGATAGAGGATAGGATAGGAAAGAGGGTAGGATAGGATAGAGGATAGGATAGGATAGAGGATAGGATAGGATAGAGGATAGGATAGAGGATAGGATAGAGGATAGGATAGAGGATAGGATAGGATAGAGGATAGGATAGAGGATAGGATAGGATAGAGGATAGGATAGGAAAGAGGGTAGGATAGGATAGAGGATAGGATAGGATAGAGGATAGGATAGGATGGAGGATAGGATAGGATAGAGGATAGGATAGGATAGTGGATAGGATAGGATAGAATATAGAATAGGATAGATGATAGGATAGGATAGAGGATCGGATGGAGGGTAGGATAGAGGATAGGATAGAGGATAGGATAGGATAGAGGATAGGATAGGATAGAGGATAGGATAGGATAGAGGATAGGATAGGATAGAGGATAGGATAGGATGGAGGATAGGATAGGATAGAGGATAGGATAGGATAGTGGATAGGATAGGATAGAGGATAGAATAGGATAGATGATAGGATAGGATAGAGGATCGGATGGAGGGTAGGATAGAGGATAGGATAGAGGATAGGATAGGATAGAGGATAGGATAGGATAGAGGACATAATAGGATTGAGGATATAATAGGATTGAGGAAAGGATAGGATAGAGGATAGGATAGGATACAGGATAGGATATAATAGAGGATGGGATAGGATAGAGGATCGGATAGGATAGAGGATAGGATAGGATAGAGGACATAATAGGATTGAGGATATAATAGGATTGAGGATATAATAGGATTGTGGAAAGGATAGGATAGAGGTTAGGATAGGATAGAGGATAGGATAGGATAGAGGATAGTATAGGATAGAGGATACGATAGAGGATTGGATATGAAAGACGATATTATAGAGGATAGAATAGGATAGATGATACTATAGGATAGAGGATAGGATATGATAGAGTAAACGATATTATACAGGATAGGATAGGGTAGAGGATAGGATAGAGGGTAGGATAGGATAGAGGATAGGATAGAGGATAGGATAGAGGATAGGATAGAGGATAGGATAGGATAGAGGTTAGGATGGGATACAGGATAGGATAGGATAGAGGATAGGATAGGATAGAGGATAGGATAAAATAGATGATAGGATAGGATAGAGGATAGGATATGATAGAGGATAGGATAGGATAGAGGATAGGATACAATAGAGGCTAGGATAGGATAGAGGATCGGATAGAGGATAGGATAGGATAGAGGATAGGATAAGAAAGAGGGTAGGATATAATAGAGGAGAGGATAGGATAGAGGATAGGATAGGATAGAGGATAGGATAGGATATGATAGGATAGAGGATAGAGGATAGGATAGGATAGGAAAGAGGATAGGATAGGATAGAGGATAGGTTAGGAAAGAGGATAGGATAGGATAGAGGATATAATAGGATAGAGGATAGGATTGGATAGAGGATAGGATAGGATAGAGGATAGGATAGGATAGAGGATAGAATAGGATAGATGATAGGATAGGATAGGATAGAGGATAGGATAGAGGATAGGATAGAGGATAGGATAGAGGATAGGATAGGATAGAGGATAGGATAGGATAGAGGATATGATAGGATAGAGGATAGGATAGGATAGAGGATAGGATATAATAGAGGATGGGATAGGATAGAGGATCGGATAGGAAAGAGGGTAGGATAGGATAGAGGATAGGATAGAATAGAGGATAGGATAGAGGATAGGATAGGATAGAGGATAGGATAGGAAAGAGGGTAGGATAGGATAGAGGATAGGATAGGATAGAGGATAGGATATAATAGAGGATGGGATGGGATAGAGGATCGGATAGGAAAGAGGGTAGGATAGGATAGAGGATAGGATAGAATAGAGGATAGGATAGAGGATAGGATAGGATACAGGATAGGATAGGAAAGAGGGTAGGATAGGATAGAGGATAGGATAGGATAGAGGATCGGATAGAGGATAGGATAGGATAGAGGATAGGATAAGAAAGAGGGTAGGATATAATAGAGGAGAGGATAGGATAGAGGATAGGATAGGATAGAGGATAGGATAGGATAGGATAGGATAGGATAGAGGATAGGATAGGATAGGAAAGAGGATAGGATAGGATATAGGATAGGATAGGATAGAGGAGAGGATAGGATAGAGGATATAATAGGATAGAGGAAAGGATAGGATAGAGGAAAGGATAGGATAGAGGATAGGATATAATAGAGGATGGGATAGGATAGAGGATCGGATAGGATAGAGGGTAGGATAGGATAGAGGATAGGATAGGATAGAGGATAGGATTGGATAGAGGATAGGATAGGATAGAGGATAATATAGGATAGAGGATAGAATTGGATAGATGATAGGATAGGATACAGGATCGGATGGAGGGTAGGATAGGTTAGAGGATAGGATAGGATAGAGGATAGGATAGGATAGAGGATAGGATGGGATAGAGGATAGGATAGGATAGAGGATAGAATAGGATAGTGGATAGGATAGGATAGAGGATAGGATAGGATAGAGGATAGGATAGGATAGAGGATAAGATAGGGTAGAGTATAGGATAGGATAGAGGATAGGATAGGATAGAGGACATAATAGGATTGAGGATATAATAGGATTGAGGAAAGGATAGGATAGAGGATAGGATAGGATAGAGGATAGGATAAGAAAGAGGGTAGGATATAATAGAGGAGAGGATAGGATAGAGGATAGGATAGGATAGAGGATCGGATAGAGGATAGGATTGGATAGAGGATAGGATAGAGGATAGGATAGAGGATACGATAGGATAGAGGATAGGATAGGATAGAGGATAGGATAGGATAGAGGTTAGGATGGGATACAGGATAGGATAGTATAGAGGATAGGATAGGATAGAGGATAGGATAAAATAGATGATAGGATAGGATAGAGGATAGGATATGATAGAGGATAGGATAGGATAGAGGGTAGGATAAAATAGAGGGTAGGATAGGATAGAGGATCGGATAGAGGATAGGATAGGATAGAGGATAGGATAGGATAGGATAGGATAGAGGATAGGATAGGATAGGATAGGATAGAGGATAGGATAGGATAGGAAAGAGGATAGGATAGGATATAGGATAGGATAGGATAGAGGAGAGGATAGGATAGAGGATATAATAGCATAGAGGATAGGATTGGATAGAGGATAGGATAGGATAGAGGAGAGGATAGGATAGAGGATAGAATAGGATAGAGGATAGGATAGGATAGAGGATAGGATTGGATAGAGGATAGGATATGATAGAGGATCGGATAGAGGATAGGATAGGAGAGAGGATAGGATAGGATAGAGGATAGGATAGGATAGAGGATAGGATAGGATAGATAGATAGGATAGGATAGAGGGTCGAATAGGATAGAGGATAGGATAGTATAGAGGATAGGATAGGATAGAGGATAGGATAGGATAGAGGATAGGATAGGATAGAGGATAGGATAGTATAGAGGATAGGATAGGATAGAGGATAGGATAGGATAGAGGATAGGATGGGATAGAGGATAGGATAGGATAGGATAGAGGATAGGATAGGATAGAGGATAGGATGGGATAGAGGATAGGATAGGATAGGATAGAGGATAGGATAGGATAGAGGACATAATAGGATTGAGGATATAATAGGATTGAGGAAAGGATAGGATAGAGGATAGGATAGGATAGAGGATAGGATAGGAAAGAGGGTAGGATAGGATAGAGGATAGGATAGGATAGAGGATAGGATAGGATAGAGGATAGGATAGGATAAAGGATAGGATAGAGGATAGGATAGAGGATAGGATAGAGGATAGGATAGGATAGAGGATAGGATAGAGGATAGGATAGGATAGAGGATAGGATAGGAAAGAGGGTAGGATAGGATAGAGGATAGGATAGGATAGAGGATAGGATAGGATGGAGGATAGGATAGGATAGAGGATAGGATAGGATAGTGGATAGGATAGGATAGAATATAGAATAGGATAGATGATAGGATAGGATAGAGGATCGGATGGAGGGTAGGATAGAGGATAGGATAGAGGATAGGATAGGATAGAGGATAGGATAGGATAGAGGATAGGATAGGATAGAGGATAGGATAGGATAGAGGATAGGATAGGATAGAGGATAGGATAGGATGGAGGATAGGATAGGATAGAGGATAGGATAGGATAGTGGATAGGATAGGATAGAGGATAGAATAGGATAGATGATAGGATAGGATAGAGGATCGGATGGAGGGTAGGATAGAGGATAGGATAGAGGATAGGATAGGATAGAGGATAGGATAGGATAGAGGACATAATAGGATTGAGGATATAATAGGATTGAGGAAAGGATAGGATAGAGGATAGGATAGGATAGAGGATAGGATATAATAGAGGATGGGATAGGATAGAGGATCGGATAGGATAGAGGATAGGATAGGATAGAGGACATAATAGGATTGAGGATATAATAGGATTGAGGATATAATAGGATTGTGGAAAGGATAGGATAGAGGTTAGGATAGGATAGAGGATAGGATAGGATAGAGGATAGTATAGGATAGAGGATACGATAGAGGATTGGATATGAAATACGATATTATAGAGGATAGAATAGGATAGATGATACTATAGGATAGAGGATAGGATATGATAGAGTAAACGATATTATACAGGATAGGATAGGGTAGAGGATAGGATAGAGGGTAGGATAGGATAGAGGATAGGATAGAGGATAGGATAGAGGATAGGATAGAGGATAGGATAGGATAGGGGATAGGATAGGATAGAGGATAGGAAATAATAGAGGATAGGATAGGATAAGGATCGGATAGAGGATTGGATAGGAGAGAGGATAGGATAGGATAGAGGATAGAGGATAGGATAGGATAGAGGATAGGATAGGATAGAGGATAGGATAGGATAGAGGTTAGGATGGGATACAGGATAGGATAGGATAGAGGATAGGATAGGATAGAGGATAGGATAAAATAGATGATAGGATAGGATAGAGGATAGGATATGATAGAGGATAGGATAGGATAGAGGATAGGATACAATAGAGGCTAGGATAGGATAGAGGATCGGATAGAGGATAGGATAGGATAGAGGATAGGATAAGAAAGAGGGTAGGATATAATAGAGGAGAGGATAGGATAGAGGATATAATAGGATAGAGGATAGGATTGGATAGAGGATAGGATAGGATAGAGGATAGGATAGGATAGAGGATAGAATAGGATAGATGATAGGATAGGATAGGATAGAGGATAGGATAGAGGATAGGATAGAGGATAGGATAGAGGATAGGATAGAGGATAGGATAGGATAGAGGATAGGATAGGATAGAGGATATGATAGGATAGAGGATAGGATAGGATAGAGGATAGGATATAATAGAGGATGGGATAGGATAGAGGATCGGATAGGAAAGAGGGTAGGATAGGATAGAGGATAGGATAGAAAAGAGGATAGGATAGAGGATAGGATAGGATAGAGGATAGGATAGGAAAGAGGGTAGGATAGGATAGAGGATAGGATAGGATAGAGGATAGGATATAATAGAGGATGGGATGGGATAGAGGATCGGATAGGAAAGAGGGTAGGATAGGATAGAGGATAGGATAGAATAGAGGATAGGATAGAGGATAGGATAGGATACAGGATAGGATAGGAAAGAGGGTAGGATAGGATAGAGGATAGGATAGGATAGAGGATCGGATAGAGGATAGGATAGGATAGAGGATAGGATAAGAAAGAGGGTAGGATATAATAGAGGAGAGGATAGGATAGAGGATAGGATAGGATAGAGGATAGGATAGGATAGGATAGGATAGGATAGAGGATAGGATAGGATAGGATAGGATAGAGGATAGGATAGGAAAGAGGGTAGGATAGGATAGAGGATAGGATAGGATAGAGGATAGGATATAATAGAGGATGGGATGGGATAGAGGATCGGATAGGAAAGAGGGTAGGATAGGATAGAGGATAGGATAGAATAGAGGATAGGATAGAGGATAGGATAGGATACAGGATAGGATAGGAAAGAGGGTAGGATAGGATAGAGGATAGGATAGGATAGAGGATCGGATAGAGGATAGGATAGGATAGAGGATAGGATAAGAAAGAGGGTAGGATATAATAGAGGAGAGGATAGGATAGAGGATAGGATAGGATAGAGGATAGGATAGGATAGGATAGGATAGGATAGAGGATAGGATAGGATAGGATAGGATAGAGGATAGGATAGGATAGGAAAGAGGATAGGATAGGATAGAGGATAGGATAGGATAGAGGAGAGGATAGGATAGAGGATATAATAGGATAGAGGATAGGATTGGATAGAGGATAGGATAGGATAGAGGATAGGATAGGATAGAGGATATAATAGAATTGAGGAAAGGATAGGATAGAGGTTAGGATAGGATAGAGGATAGGATAGGATAGAGGATAGGATAAAATAGATGATAGGATAGGAAAGAGGATAGGATAGGATAGAGGATAGGATAGGATAGAGGATAGGATAGGATAGAGGATATAATATTATAGAGGATAGGATTGGATAGAGGATAGGATAGGATAGAGGATAGGATAGGAATGAGGGTAGGATAGGATAAAGGATATAATAGGATTGAGGAAAGGATAGGATAGAGGTTAGGATAGGATAGAGGATAGGATAGGATAGAGGATAGGATAGGAAAGAGGGTAGGATAGGATAGAGGATAGGATAGGATAGAGGATAGTATATGATAGAGGATACGATAGAGGATTGGATATGATAGACGATATTATAGAGGATAGAATAGGATAGAGGATACTATAGGATAGAGGATAGGATATGATAGAGTAAACGATATTATACAGGATAGGATAGGGTAGAGGATAGGATAGAGGGTAGGATAGGATAGAGGATAGGATAGAGGATAGGATAGAGGATAGGATAGAGGATAGGAGAGGATAGGGGATAGGATGGGATAGAGGATAGGATAGGATAGAGGATAGGATAGGATAGAGGATCGGATAGGAAAGAGGGTAGTATAGGATAGAGGATAGGATAGAATAGAGGATAGGATAGAGGATGGGATAGGATAGAGGATAGGATAGGAAAGAGGGTAGGATAGGATAGAGGATAGGATAGGATAGAGGATAGGATATAATAGAGGATAGGATAGGATAGAGGATAGGATATTATGGAGGATAGGATAAGATAGAGCATAGGATAGGATAGAGGATAGGATGGGATAGAGGATAGGATAGGATAGATGATAGGATAGGATAGGATACAGGATAGGATAGGATAGAGGATAGGATAGGATAGAGGATAGGATAGGATAGAGGATAGGATAGTATAGAGGATAGGATAGAATAGAGGATAGGATAGGATAGAGGATAGGATAGGATAGAGGATAGGATAGGATAGAGGATAGGATATAATAGAGGATAGGATAGGATAGAGGATCGGACAGAGGATAGGATAGGATAGAGGATAGGATAGGATAGAGGATAGGATAGAGGATAGAATAGAGGATAGGATAGGATAGAGGATAGGATAGAGGATAGGATAGGAAAGAGGGTAGGATAGGATAGAGGATAGGATAGGATAGAGGGTAGGATAGGATAGAGGATAGGATAGGATAGAGGATAGGATAGGATGGAGGATAGGATAGGATAGAGGATAGGATAGAGGATAGGATAGGATAGTGGATAGGATAGGATAGAGGATAGAATAGGATAGATGATAGGATAGGATAGAGGATCGGATGGAGGGTAGGATAGAGGATAGGATAGAGGATAGGATAGGATAGAGGATAGGATAGGATAGAGGATAGGATAGGATAGAGGATAGGATAGGATGGAGGATAGGATAGGATAGAGGATAGGATAGGATAGTGGATAGGATAGGATAGAGGATAGAATAGGATAGATGATAGGATAGGATAGAGGATCGGATGGAGGGTAGGATAGAGGATAGGATAGAGGATAGGATAGGATAGAGGATAGGATAGGATAGAGGACATAATAGGATTGAGGATATAATAGGATTGAGGAAAGGATAGGATAGAGGATAGGATAGGATAGAGGATAGGATATAATAGAGGATGGGATAGAATAGAGGATCGGATAGGATAGAGGATAGGATAGGATAGAGGACATAATAGGATTGAGGATATAATAGGATTGAGGATATAATAGGATTGTGGAAAGGATAGGATAGAGGTTAGGATAGGATAGAGGATAGGATAGGATAGAGGATAGTATAGGATAGAGGATACGATAGAGGATTGGATATGAAAGACGATATTATAGAGGATAGAATAGGATAGATGATACTATAGGATAGAGGATAGGATATGATAGAGTAAACGATATTATACAGGATAGGATAGGGTAGAGGATAGGATAGAGGGTAGGATAGGATAGAGGATAGGATAGAGGATAGGATAGAGGATAGGATAGAGGATAGGATAGGATAGGGGATAGGATAGGATAGAGGATAGGAAATAATAGAGGATAGGATAGGATAAGGATCGGATAGAGGATTAGATAGGAGAGAGGATAGGATAGGATAGAGGATAGAGGATAGGATAGGATAGAGGATAGGATAGGGTAGAGGATAGGATAGGATAGAGGTTAGGATGGGATACAGGATAGGATAGGATAGAGGATAGGATAGGATAGAGGATAGGATAAAATAGATGATAGGATAGGATAGAGGATAGGATATGATAGAGGATAGGATAGGATAGAGGATAGGATACAATAGAGGCTAGGATAGGATAGAGGATCGGATAGAGGATAGGATAGGATAGAGGATAGGATAAGAAAGAGGGTAGGATATAATAGAGGACAGGATAGGATAGAGGATAGGATAGAGGATAGGATAGGATAGGATAGGATAGAGGATAGAGGATAGGATAGGATAGGAAAGAGGATAGGATAGGATAGAGGATAGGTTAGGAAAGAGGATAGGATAGGATAGAGGATAGGATAGAGGATAGGATAGAGGATAGTATAGAGGATAGGATAGAGGATAGGATAGGATAGAGGATAGGATAGGATAGAGGATATGATAGGATAGAGGATAGGATAGGATAGAGGATAGGATATAATAGAGGATGGGATAGGATAGAGGATCGGATAGGAAAGAGGGTAGGATAGGATAGAGGATAGGATAGAATAGAGGATAGGATAGAGGATAGGATAGGATAGAGGATAGGATAGGAAAGAGGGTAGGATAGGATAGAGGATAGGATAGGATAGAGGATAGGATATAATAGAGGATGGGATGGGATAGAGGATCGGATAGGAAAGAGGGTAGGATAGGATAGAGGATAGGATAGAATAGAGGATAGGATAGAGGATAGGATAGGATAGAGGATAGGATAGGAAAGAGGGTAGGATAGGATAGAGGATAGGATAGGATAGAGGATCGGATAGAGGATAGGATAGGATAGAGGATAGGATAAGAAAGAGGGTAGGATATAATAGAGGAGAGGATAGGATAGAGGATAGGATAGGATAGAGGATAGGATAGGATAGGATAGGATAGGATAGGATAGAGGATAGGATAGGATAGGATAGGATAGAGGATAGGATAGGATAGGAAAGAGGATAGGATAGGATAGAGGATAGGGTAGGATAGAGGAGAGGATAGGATAGAGGATATAATAGGATAGAGGATAGGATTGGATAGAGGATAGGATAGGATAGAGGATAGGATAGGATAGAGGATATAATAGAATTGAGGAAAGGATAGGATAGAGGTTAGGATAGGATAGAGGATAGGATAGGATAGAGGATAGGATAAAATAGATGATAGGATAGGAAAGAGGATAGGATAGGATAGAGGATAGGATAGGATAGAGGATAGGATAGGATAGAGGATATAATAGGATAGAGGATAGGATTGGATAGAGGATAGGATAGGATAGAGGATAGGATAGGAATGAGGGTAGGATAGGATAAAGGATATAATAGGATTGAGGAAAGGATAGGATAGAGGTTAGGATAGGATAGAGGATAGGATAGGATAGAGGATAGGATAGGAAAGAGGGTAGGATAGGATAGAGGATAGGATAGGATAGAGGATAGTATATGATAGAGGATACGATAGAGGATTGGATATGATAGACGATATTATAGAGGATAGAATAGGATAGATGATACTATAGGATAGAGGATAGGATATGATAGAGTAAACGATATTATACAGGATAGGATAGGGTAGAGGATAGGATAGAGGGTAGGATAGGATAGAGGATAGGATAGAGGATAGGATAGAGGATAGGATAGAGGATAGGATAGAGGATAGGAGAGGATAGGGGATAGGATAGGATAGAGGATAGGAAATAATAGAGGATAGGATAGGATAGAGGATCGGATAGAGGATAGGATAGGAGAGAGGATAGGATAGGATAGAGGATAGGATAGGATAGAGGATAGGATAGGAAAGAGGGTAGGATAGGATAGAGGATAGGATAGGATAGAGGATAGGATATTATGGAGGATAGGATAAGATAGAGGATAGGATAGGATAGAGGATAGGATGGGATAGAGGATAGGATAGGATAGAGGATAGGATAGGATAGGATAGAGGATAGGATAGGATAGAGGATAGTATATGATAGAGGATACGATAGAGGATTGGATATGATAGACGATATTATAGAGGATAGAATAGGATAGATGATACTATAGGATAGAGGATAGGATATGATAGAGTAAACGATATTATACAGGATAGGATAGGGTAGAGGATAGGATAGAGGGTAGGATAGGATAGAGGATAGGATAGAGGATAGGATAGAGGATAGGATAGAGGATAGGATAGGATAGAGGATAGTATAGGATAGAGGATACGATAGAGGATTGGATATGAAAGACGATATTATAGAGGATAGAATAGGATAGATGATACTATAGGATAGAGGATAGGATATGATAGAGTAAACGATATTATACAGGATAGGATAGGGTAGAGGATAGGATAGAGGGTGGGATAGGATAGAGGATAGGATAGAGGATAGGATAGAGGATAGGATAGAGGATAGGATAGGATAGGGGATAGGATAGGATAGAGGATAGGAAATAATAGAGGATAGGATAGGATAAGGATCGGATAGAGGATTGGATAGGAGAGAGGATAGGATAGGATAGAGGATAGAGGATAGGATAGGATAGAGGATAGGATAGGATAGAGGATAGGATAGGATAGAGGTTAGGATGGGATACAGGATAGGATAGGATAGAGGATAGGATAGGATAGAGGATAGGATAAAATAGATGATAGGATAGGATAGAGGATAGGATATGATAGAGGATAGGATAGGATAGAGGATAGGATACAATAGAGGCTAGGATAGGATAGAGGATCGGATAGAGGATAGGATAGGATAGAGGATAGGATAAGAAAGAGGGTAGGATATAATAGAGGAGAGGATAGGATAGAGGATAGGATAGGATAGAGGATAGGATAGGATAGGATAGGATAGAGGATAGAGGATAGGATAGGATAGGAAAGAGGATAGGATAGGATAGAGGATAGGTTAGGAAAGAGGATAGGATAGGATAGAGGATAGGTTAGGAAAGAGGATAGGATAGGATAGAGGATATAATAGGATAGAGGATAGGATTGGATAGAGGATAGGATAGGATAGAGGATAGGATAGGATAGAGGATAGAATAGGATAGATGATAGGATAGGATAGGATAGAGGATAGGATAGAGGATAGGATAGAGGATAGGATAGAGGATAGGATAGAGGATAGGATAGAGGATAGGATAGGATAGAGGATAGGATAGGATAGAGGATATGATAGGATAGAGGATAGGATAGGATAGAGGATAGGATATAATAGAGGATGGGATAGGATAGAGGATCGGATAGGAAAGAGGGTAGGATAGGATAGAGGATAGGATAGAATAGAGGATAGGATAGAGGATAGGATAGGATAGAGGATAGGATAGGAAAGAGGGTAGGATAGGATAGAGGATAGGATAGGATAGAGGATAGGATATAATAGAGGATGGGATAGAATAGAGGATCGGATAGGATAGAGGATAGGATAGGATAGAGGACATAATAGGATTGAGGATATAATAGGATTGAGGATATAATAGGATTGTGGAAAGGATAGGATAGAGGTTAGGATAGGATAGAGGATAGGATAGGATAGAGGATAGTATAGGATAGAGGATACGATAGAGGATTGGATATGAAAGACGATATTATAGAGGATAGAATAGGATAGATGATACTATAGGATAGAGGATAGGATATGATAGAGTAAACGATATTATACAGGATAGGATAGGGTAGAGGATAGGATAGAGGGTAGGATAGGATAGAGGATAGGATAGAGGATAGGATAGAGGATAGGATAGAGGATAGGATAGGATAGGGGATAGGATAGGATAGAGGATAGGAAATAATAGAGGATAGGATAGGATAAGGATCGGATAGAGGATTAGATAGGAGAGAGGATAGGATAGGATAGAGGATAGAGGATAGGATAGGATAGAGGATAGGATAGGGTAGAGGATAGGATAGGATAGAGGTTAGGATGGGATACAGGATAGGATAGGATAGAGGATAGGATAGGATAGAGGATAGGATAAAATAGATGATAGGATAGGATAGAGGATAGGATATGATAGAGGATAGGATAGGATAGAGGATAGGATACAATAGAGGCTAGGATAGGATAGAGGATCGGATAGAGGATAGGATAGGATAGAGGATAGGATAAGAAAGAGGGTAGGATATAATAGAGGACAGGATAGGATAGAGGATAGGATAGAGGATAGGATAGGATAGGATAGGATAGAGGATAGAGGATAGGATAGGATAGGAAAGAGGATAGGATAGGATAGAGGATAGGTTAGGAAAGAGGATAGGATAGGATAGAGGATAGGATAGAGGATAGGATAGAGGATAGTATAGAGGATAGGATAGAGGATAGGATAGGATAGAGGATAGGATAGGATAGAGGATATGATAGGATAGAGGATAGGATAGGATAGAGGATAGGATATAATAGAGGATGGGATAGGATAGAGGATCGGATAGGAAAGAGGGTAGGATAGGATAGAGGATAGGATAGAATAGAGGATAGGATAGAGGATAGGATAGGATAGAGGATAGGATAGGAAAGAGGGTAGGATAGGATAGAGGATAGGATAGGATAGAGGATAGGATATAATAGAGGATGGGATGGGATAGAGGATCGGATAGGAAAGAGGGTAGGATAGGATAGAGGATAGGATAGAATAGAGGATAGGATAGAGGATAGGATAGGATAGAGGATAGGATAGGAAAGAGGGTAGGATAGGATAGAGGATAGGATAGGATAGAGGATCGGATAGAGGATAGGATAGGATAGAGGATAGGATAAGAAAGAGGGTAGGATATAATAGAGGAGAGGATAGGATAGAGGATAGGATAGGATAGAGGATAGGATAGGATAGGATAGGATAGGATAGGATAGAGGATAGGATAGGATAGGATAGGATAGAGGATAGGATAGGATAGGAAAGAGGATAGGATAGGATAGAGGATAGGGTAGGATAGAGGATAGGATATAATAGAGGATGGGATAGGATAGAGGATCGGATAGGAAAGAGGGTAGGATAGGATAGAGGATAGGATAGAATAGAGGATAGGATAGAGGATAGGATAGGATAGAGGATAGGATAGGAAAGAGGGTAGGATAGGATAGAGGATAGGATAGGATAGAGGATAGGATATAATAGAGGATGGGATGGGATAGAGGATCGGATAGGAAAGAGGGTAGGATAGGATAGAGGATAGGATAGAATAGAGGATAGGATAGAGGATAGGATAGGATAGAGGATAGGATAGGAAAGAGGGTAGGATAGGATAGAGGATAGGATAGGATAGAGGATCGGATAGAGGATAGGATAGGATAGAGGATAGGATAAGAAAGAGGGTAGGATATAATAGAGGAGAGGATAGGATAGAGGATAGGATAGGATAGAGGATAGGATAGGATAGGATAGGATAGGATAGAGGATAGGATAGGATAGGATAGGATAGAGGATAGGATAGGATAGGAAAGAGGATAGGATAGGATAGAGGATAGGATAGGATAGAGGAGAGGATAGGATAGAGGATATAATAGGATAGAGGATAGGATAGGATAGGATAGGATAGAGGATAGAGGATAGGATAGGATAGGAAAGAGGATAGGATAGGATAGAGGATAGGTTAGGAAAGAGGATAGGATAGGATAGAGGATAGGTTAGGAAAGAGGATAGGATAGGATAGAGGATATAATAGGATAGAGGATAGGATTGGATAGAGGATAGGATAGGATAGAGGATAGGATAGGATAGAGGATAGAATAGGATAGATGATAGGATAGGATAGGATAGAGGATAGGATAGAGGATAGGATAGAGGATAGGATAGAGGATATGATAGAGGATAGGATAGGATAGAGGATAGGATAGGATAGAGGATATGATAGGATAGAGGATAGGATAGGATAGAGGATAGGATATAATAGAGGATGGGATAGGATAGAGGATCGGATAGGAAAGAGGGTAGGATAGGATAGAGGATAGGATAGAATAGAGGATAGGATAGAGGATAGGATAGGATAGAGGATAGGATAGGAAAGAGGGTAGGATAGGATAGAGGATAGGATAGGATAGAGGATAGGATATAATAGAGGATGGGATGGGATAGAGGATCGGATAGGAAAGAGGGTAGGATAGGATAGAGGATAGGATAGAATAGAGGATAGGATAGAGGATAGGATAGGATAGAGGATAGGATAGGAAAGAGGGTAGGATAGGATAGAGGATAGGATAGGATAGAGGATCGGATAGAGGATAGGATAGGATAGAGGATGGGATAAGAAAGAGGGTAGGATATAATAGAGGAGAGGATAGGATAGAGGATAGGATAGGATAGAGGATAGGATAGGATAGGATAGGATAGGATAGAGGATAGGATAGGATAGAGGATAGGATAGGATAGGAAAGAGGATAGGATAGGATAGAGGATAGGATAGGATAGAGGAGAGGATAGGATAGAGGATATAATAGGATAGAGGATAGGATTGGATAGAGGATAGGATAGGATAGAGGATAGGATAGGATAGAGGATATAATAGAATTGAGGAAAGGATAGGATAGAGGTTAGGATAGGATAGAGGATAGGATAGGATAGAGGATAGGATAAAATAGATGATAGGATAGGAAAGAGGATAGGATAGGATAGAGGATAGGATAGGATAGAGGATAGGATAGGATAGAGGATATAATAGGATAGAGGATAGGATTGGATAGAGGATAGGATAGGATAGAGGATAGGATAGGAATGAGGGTAGGATAGGATAAAGGATATAATAGGATTGAGGAAAGGATAGGATAGAGGTTAGGATAGGATAGAGGATAGGATAGGATAGAGGATAGGATCTGGGTGAGGCGATGGCCAGGGCGCGGCGGGTGGGCCGCAAGGCCCCGGGCCCGGACGGGGTGCCGGGCCGCGCGTTGGTCTTGGCCCTGGAGGGGGGACTCGCCGCCGAACTCCGGCAGCTGTATAACGGCTGTCTGAGGGAGGGGGTGTTCCCCACGGAGTGGAAGTCGGGCAGGTTGGTCCTCCTTCCGAAGGGGGGCAAGTCCCGGGACTCGCCCTCAGGGTACCGGCCAATTTGTCTGCTGGACGAGGCGGGGAAGTTGTTCGAGCGCGTACTCGTTGGACGCCTCGTCCGGCACCTGTCGGCGGGAGGGGTCCCCGATCTGAGTGGGGTTTAATTCGGCTTCCGGGAGGGTCTCTCCACCGTCGACGCTATTCGGCGGGTGAGGGCTCTCTCGGAGGCCTGTACGAGGGGGGGCGGTGTTGCGTTGGCGATATCCTTGGATATCGCTAACGCGTTCAACACCGTCCCCTGGGATCGGATAATGGAGGCCCTGGTCTTCCACCGGGTGCCTCTGTATCTCAGAAGGGTGATCGGGAGCTATCTCTCCGACAGGGGTATAGAGTATCCCGGCCGGTACGGGATGGTGCGCAGGGGCGTCGTGCGCGGGGTTCCGCAGGGCTCGGTGTTGGGCCCGTTGCTGTGGAATCTTGCGTACGATCGCGTCCTGCGGGAGGAGATGCCTCCCGGGGTCAGCCTGACGTGTTACGCCGACGACACGCTGGTATTGGCCACCGGGAGGTATGCGAAGGAGGCCATCTGCCTGGCGGAGCGCGGCGCGTGGCGCGCGGTGCACGCGATCCGGTCGCTGGGCCTAGAGGTGTCCGTCGAGAAAACCAGGGCCATGTGGTTTCTCCGCTCGGCCCGGTTGGCGGCGCCTCCCCAGTGCTGGATCTGCGTGGGGGAGGGGATGGTCAAGGTCGGGTCCCAGATGCGGTACCTGGGACTCGAGCTTGACGGCCGGTGGCGTTTTGACCGCCACCTTGAGTCGCTGGCGCCCCGGGCGGAGAGGGCGACCGCTGCGCTCGGTCGCCTTCTCCCGAATCTCGGGGGACCCTGTGGACGGGTGCGTCGTCTGTTCGCGGTGGTGGTGCGAGTTTTGGTCCTGTACGGAGCCCCTGTATGGGCGCGCGATGTCTTGGCTGGGGGGCGCAGTGGCGGCACACGGTCGCTGCTGCGTCGCATCGAGCGCAGGCTGGCCATAGGCATCGTGCGGGGGTACCGCACCATTTCATACGCGACGGCGATGGTGATGTCGGGGCTGATCCCCCTCGAGCTGGAGGCCCGCGTGTTGGCGGATGTGCATACGCACTCCAGGGAACTCCGGCTCCGGGGGGTGGCCCCGGATCAGGCGCGGCTCATGGTGGATGAGCTCAGGCGACATGCTCGGCGGCACGCAGCCCGGGAGTGGCGCGATAGCCTTCCCGGGACAAGGGAGGGCGAGAGGCGGGCCGTTCGGGCCATCCTCCCGGTGTTCGATCAATGGAACAGGGGATGGATGGGGCATAGGGTCTCCTACCGTGTGACGCAGGTGATGAGCGGGCACGGGTGCTTCGGCGACTACCTGTGTCGCATCGGGAGGGAGACCGAGGAGGCGTGTCACCACTGCGGCGAGCCGCGGGACACGGCGCAACACACTCTGGAGGAGTGTCCGGCATGGGGGGGAGAGCGCCGTGCCCTGCGGCGCGCGGTGGGCCACGACCTCTCGCTCCCGGCTGTCGTCGCTGCGGCAGCCGGTGGCGAGGAGGCGTGGAGGGGGTTCGCTTCCTTCTGCGAGCGGGTTATGCTGCGGAAGGAGGCTGCGGAACGGGATCGGGAGCGTAATCACGATCCCGGCCGAAGGGGGGGGAGGCGGCGCAGGGTACGCCCCGGGGGCGTACCCCCGTTGCGACGGCTCTGACGCGAGCGGGGACGCCCTTGATGATCTCGAGGCGGGGGATCGGATATCCCCTTACACTCGGTCACCAACGGCGTCCCCGGAGGCCGCCGGGCATCTCGGGCGGGGGCTCGGATGCTCATCGGGCGGCCTAACAGGGGGGGAAGGCGCCACGTCGTCCGTTGCGTGGTGCCTTCGGACAGAGTAGGTACGGGAGGGGGCCGCGTCCCCCCCCTGGGTGGTATGCTAAGGCGGGGGCACACCGGATTGACATGCGCGCGCAGAGCACGGGTGCCCCCAGGAGTCTAGGGACGGACGGGGAGGAGTTAGTGGGTATACCCGGCGTTGCACCAACCAGCCGAGGAGTCCCACATAACCCGGACCACCCCCCCCCGGGGGGGGGGTTCGGGTATCCGTAACGAGATTACCTCCTCGAAAAAAAAAAAAAAAATAAAAAAAAAAAAATAGGATAGAGGATAGGATAGGAAAGAGGGTAGGATAGGATAGAGGATAGGATAGGATAGAGGATAGTATATGATAGAGGATACGATAGAGGATTGGATATGATAGACGATATTATAGAGGATAGAATAGGATAGATGATACTATAGGATAGAGGATAGGATAGATGATACTATAGGATAGAGGATAGGATATGATAGAGTAAACGATATTATACAGGATAGGATAGGGTAGAGGATAGGATAGAGGGTAGGATAGGATAGAGGATAGGATAGAGGATAGGATAGAGGATAGGATAGGAAAGAGGGTAGGATAGGATAGAGGATAGGATAGGATAGAGGATAGGATATAATAGAGGATGGGATGGGATAGAGGATCGGATAGGAAAGAGGGTAGGATAGGATAGAGGATAGGATAGAATAGAGGATAGGATAGAGGATAGGATAGGATAGAGGATAGGATAGGAAAGAGGGTAGGATAGGATAGAGGATAGGATAGGATAGAGGATAGGATATTATGGAGGATAGGATAAGATAGAGGATAGGATAGGATAGAGGATAGGATGGGATAGAGGATAGGATAGGATAGAGGATAGGATAGGATAGGATAGAGGATAGGATAGGATAGAGGATAGTATATGATAGAGGATACGATAGAGGATTGGATATGATAGACGATATTATAGAGGATAGAATAGGATAGATGATACTATAGGATAGAGGATAGGATATGATAGAGTAAACGATATTATACAGGATAGGATAGGGTAGAGGATAGGATAGAGGGTAGGATAGGATAGAGGATAGGATAGAGGATAGGATAGAGGATAGGATAGAGGATAGGATAGAGGATAGGATAGAGGATAGGATAGAGGATAGGATAGAGGATAGGATAGAGGATAGGATAGAGGATAGGAGAGGATAGGGGATAGGATAGGATAGAGGATAGGAAATAATAGAGGATAGGATAGGATAGAGTTTCGGATAGAGGATAGGATAGGAGAGAGGATAGGATAGGATAGAGGATAGGATATGATAGAGGATAGGATAGGATAGAGGATAGGATAGGAAAGAGGGTAGGATAGGATAGAGGATAGGATAGGATAGAGGATAGGATATTATGGAGGATAGGATAAGATAGAGGATAGGATAGGATAGAGGATAGGATGGGATAGAGGATAGGATAGGATAGAGGATAGGATAGGATAGGATAGAGGATAGGATAGGATAGAGGATAGTATATGATAGAGGATACGATAGAGGATTGGATATGATAGACGATATTATAGAGGATAGAATAGGATAGATGATACTATAGGATAGAGGATAATATATGATAGAGTAAACGATATTATACAGGATAGTATAGGGTAGAGGATAGGATAGAGGGTAGGATAGGATAGAGGATAGGATAGAGGATAGGATAGAGGATAGGATAGAGGATAGGATAGAGGATAGGAGAGGATAGGGGATAGGATAGGATAGAGGATAGGAAATAATAGAGGATAGGATAGGATAGAGGATCGGATAGAGGATAGGATAGGAGAGAGGATAGGACAGGATAGAGGATAGGATAGGATAGAGGATAGGATAGGAAAGAGGGTAGGATAGGATAGAGGATAGGATAGGATAGAGGATAGGATATTATGGAGGATAGGATAAGATAGAGGATAGGATAGGATAGAGGATAGGATGGGATAGAGGATAGGATAGGATAGAGGATAGGATAGGATAGGATAGAGGATAGGATAGGATAGAGGATAGGATAGGATAGATGATAGGATAGGATAGAGGATAGGATAGTATAGAGGATAGGATAGAATAGAGGATAGGATAGGATAGAGGATAGGATAGGAAAGAGGGTAGGATAGGATAGAGGATAGGATAGGATAGAGGATAGGATATAATAGAGGATAGGATAGGATAGAGGATAGGATATTATGGAGGATAGGATAAGATAGAGGATAGGATAGGATAGAGGATAGGATGGGATAGAGGATAGGATAGGATAGAGGATAGGATAGGATAGGATAGAGGATAGGATAGGATAGAGGATAGGATAGGATAGAGGATAGGATAGGATAGAGGATAGGATAGTATAGAGGATAGGATAGAATAGAGGATAGGATAGGATAGAGGATAGGATAGGATAGAGGATAGGATAGAGGATAGGATAGAGGATAGGATAGGATAGAGGATAGGATAGAGGATAGGATAGGAAAGAGGGTAGGATAGGATAGAGGATAGGATAGGATAGAGGGTAGGATAGGATAGAGGATAGGATAGGATAGAGGATAGGATAGGATGGAGGATAGGATAGGATAGAGGATAGGATAGGATAGTGGATAGGATAGGATAGAGGATAGAATAGGATAGATGATAGGATAGGATAGAGGATCGGATGGAGGGTAGGATAGAGGATAGGATAGAGGATAGGATAGGATAGAGGATAGGATAGGATAGAGGATAGGATAAAATAGATGATAGGATAGGATAGAGGATAGGATATGATAGAGGATAGGATAGGATAGAGGATAGGATACAATAGAGGCTAGGATAGGATAGAGGATCGGATAGAGGATAGGATAGGATAGAGGATAGGATAAGAAAGAGGGTAGGATATAATAGAGGAGAGGATAGGATAGAGGATAGGATAGGATAGAGGATAGGATAGGATAGGATAGGATAGAGGATAGAGGATAGGATAGGATAGGAAAGAGGATAGGATAGGATAGAGGATAGGTTAGGAAAGAGGATAGGATAGGATAGAGGATATAATAGGATAGAGGATAGGATTGGATAGAGGATAGGATAGGATAGAGGATAGGATAGGATAGAGGATAGAATAGGATAGATGATAGGATAGGATAGGATAGAGGATAGGATAGAGGATAGGATAGAGGATAGGATAGAGGATAGGATAGAGGATAGGATAGGATAGAGGATAGGATAGGATAGAGGATATGATAGGATAGAGGATAGGATAGGATAGAGGATAGGATATAATAGAGGATGGGATAGGATAGAGGATCGGATAGGAAAGAGGGTAGGATAGGATAGAGGATAGGATAGAATAGAGGATAGGATAGAGGATAGGATAGGATAGAGGATAGGATAGGAAAGAGGGTAGGATAGGATAGAGGATAGGATAGGATAGAGGATAGGATATAATAGAGGATGGGATGGGATAGAGGTTCGGATAGGAAAGAGGGTAGGATAGGATAGAGGATAGGATAGAATAGAGGATAGGATAGAGGATAGGACAGGATAGAGGATAGGATAGGAAAGAGGGTAGGATAGGATAGAGGATAGGATAGGATAGAGGATCGGATAGAGGATAGGATAGGATAGAGGATAGGATAAGAAAGAGGGTAGGATATAATAGAGGAGAGGATAGGATAGAGGATAGGATAGGATAGAGGATAGGATAGGATAGAGGATAGGATAGGATAGGATAGGATAGGATAGAGGATAGGATAGGATAGGATAGGATAGAGGATAGGATAGGATAGGAAAGAGGATAGGATAGGATAGAGGATAGGATAGGATAGAGGAGAGGATAGGATAGAGGATATAATAGGATAGAGGATAGGATTGGATAGAGGATAGGATAGGATTGAGGATAGGATAGGATAGAGGATATAATAGAATTGAGGAAAGGATAGGATAGAGGTTAGGATAGGATAGAGGATAGGATAGGATAGAGGATAGGATAAAATAGATGATAGGATAGGAAAGAGGATAGGATAGGATAGAGGAAAGGATAGGATAGAGGATAGGATAGGATAGAGGATATAATAGGATAGAGGATAGGATTGGATAGAGGATAGGATAGGATAGAGGATAGGATAGGAATGAGGGTAGGATAGGATAAAGGATATAATAGGATTGAGGAAAGGATAGGATAGAGGTTAGGATAGGATAGAGGATATGATAGGATAGAGGATAGGATAGGAAAGAGGGTAGGATAGGATAGAGGATAGGATAGGATAGAGGATAGTATATGATAGAGGATACGATAGAGGATTGGATATGATAGACGATATTATAGAGGATAGAATAGGATAGATGATACTATAGGATAGAGGATAGGATATGATAGAGTAAACGATATTATACAGGATAGGATAGGGTAGAGGATAGGATAGAGGGTAGGATCTGTTAGAGGATAGGATAGAGGATAGGATAGAGGATAGGATAGAGGATAGGATAGAGGATAGGATAGAGGATAGGATAGAGGATAGGAGAGGATAGGGGATAGGATAGGATAGAGGATAGGAAATAATAGAGGATAGGATAGGATAGAGGATCGGATAGAGGATAGGATAGGAGAGAGGATAGGATAGGATAGAGGATAGGATAGGATAGAGGATAGGATAGGAAAGAGGGTAGGATAGGATAGAGGATAGGATAGGATAGAGGATAGGATATTATGGAGGATAGGATAAGATAGAGGATAGGATAGGATAGAGGATAGGATGGGATAGAGGATAGGATAGGATAGAGGATAGGATAGGATAGGATAGAGGATAGGATAGGATAGAGGATAGTATATGATAGAGGATACGATAGAGGATTGGATATGATAGACGATATTATAGAGGATAGAATAGGATAGATGATACTATAGGATAGAGGATAGGATATGATAGAGTAAACGATATTATACAGGATAGGATAGGGTAGAGGATAGGATAGAGGGTAGGATAGGATAGAGGATAGGATAGAGGATAGGATAGAGGATAGGATAGAGGATAGGATAGGATAGAGGATAGTATAGGATAGAGGATACGATAGAGGATTGGATATGAAAGACGATATTATAGAGGATAGAATAGGATAGATGATACTATAGGATAGAGGATAGGATATGATAGAGTAAACGATATTATACAGGATAGGATAGGGTAGAGGATAGGATAGAGGGTAGGATAGGATAGAGGATAGGATAGAGGATAGGATAGAGGATAGGATAGGATAGGGGATAGGATAGGATAGAGGATAGGAAATAATAGAGGATAGGAGAGGATAATGATCGGATAGAGGATTGGATAGGAGAGAGGATAGGATAGGATAGAGGATAGAGGATAGGATAGGATAGAGGATAGGATAGGATACAGGATAGGATAGGATAGAGGATAGGATAGGATAGAGGTTAGGATGGGATACAGGATAGGATAGGATAGAGGATAGGATAGGATAGAGGATAGGATAAAATAGATGATAGGATAGGATAGAGGATCGGATAGGGGATAGGATAGGAGAGAGGATAGGATAGTATAGAGGATAGGATAGGATAGAGGATAGGATAGGAAAGAGGGTAGGATAGGATAGAGGATAGGATAGGATAGAGGATAGGATATTATGGAGGATAGGATAAGATAGAGGATAGGATAGGATAGAGGATAGGATGGGATAGAGGATAGGATAGGATAGAGGATAGGATAGGATAGGATAGAGGATAGGATAGGATAGAGGATAGTATATGATAGAGGATACGATAGAGGATTGGATATGATAGACGATATTATAGAGGATAGAATAGGATAGATGATACTATAGGATAGAGGATAGGATATGATAGAGTAAACGATATTATACAGGATAGGATAGGGTAGAGGATAGGATAGAGGGTAGGATAGGATAGAGGGTAGGATAGGATAGAGGATAGGATAGAGGATAGGATAGAGGATAGGATAGAGGATAGGATAGGATAGAGGATAGTATAGGATAGAGGATACGATAGAGGATTGGATATGAAAGACGATATTATAGAGGATAGAATAGGATAGATGATACTATAGGATAGAGGATAGGATATGATAGAGTAAACGATATTATACAGGATAGGATAGGGTAGAGGATAGGATAGAGGGTAGGATAGGATAGAGGATAGGATAGAGGATAGGATAGAGGATAGGATAGGATAGGGGATAGGATAGGATAGAGGATAGGAAATAATAGAGGATAGGAGAGGATAATGATCGGATAGAGGATTGGATAGGAGAGAGGATAGGATAGGATAGAGGATAGAGGATAGGATAGGATAGAGGATAGGATAGGATACAGGATAGGATAGGATAGAGGATAGGATAGGATAGAGGTTAGGATGGGATACAGGATAGGATAGGATAGAGGATAGGATAGGATAGAGGATAGGATAAAATAGATGATAGGATAGGATAGAGGATAGGATATGATAGAGGATAGGATAGGATACAGGATAGGATACAATAGAGGCTAGGATAGGATAGAGGATCGGATAGAGGATAGGATAGGATAGAGGATAGGATAAGAAAGAGGATAGGATATAATAGAGGAGAGGATAGGATAGAGGATAGGATAGGATAGAGGATAGGATAGGATAGGATAGGATAGAGGATAGAGGATAGGATAGGATAGGAAAGAGGATAGGATAGGATAGAGGATAGGTTAGGAAAGAGGATAGGATAGGATAGAGGATAGGTTAGGAAAGAGGATAGGATAGAGGATATAATAGGATAGAGGATAGGATTGGATAGAGGATAGGATAGGATAGAGGATAGGATAGGATAGAGGATAGAATAGGATAGATGATAGGATAGGATAGGATAGAGGATAGGATAGAGGATAGGATAGAGGATAGGATAGAGGATAGGATAGAGGATAGGATAGGATAGAGGATAGGATAGGATAGAGGATATGATAGGATAGAGGATAGGATAGGATAGAGGATAGGATATAATAGAGGATGGGATAGGATAGAGGATCGGATAGGAAAGAGGGTAAGATAGGATAGAGGATAGGATAGAATAGAGGATAGGATAGAGGATAGGATAGGATAGAGGATAGGATAGGAAAGAGGGTAGGATAGGATAGAGGATAGGATAGGATAGAGGATAGGATATAATAGAGGATGGGATGGGATAGAGGATCGGATAGGAAAGAGGGTAGGATAGGATAGAGGATAGGATAGAATAGAGGATAGGATAGAGGATAGGATAGGATAGAGGATAGGATAGGAAAGAGGGTAGGATAGGATAGAGGATAGGATAGGATAGAGGATCGGATAGAGGATAGGATAGGATAGAGGATAGGATAAGAAAGAGGGTAGGATATAATAGAGGAGAGGATAGGATAGAGGATAGGATAGGATAGAGGATAGGATAGGATAGGATAGGATAGGATAGAGGATTGGATAGGATAGGATAGGATAGAGGATAGGATAGGATAGGATAGGATAGGATAGAGGATTGGATAGGATAGGATAGGATAGAGGATAGGATAGGATAGGAAAGAGGATAGGATAGGATAGAGGATAGGATAGGATAGAGGAGAGGATAGGATAGAGGATATAATAGGATAGAGGATAGGATAGGATAGGATAGGATAGAGGATAGAGGATAGGATAGGATAGGAAAGAGGATAGGATAGGATAGAGGATAGGTTAGGAAAGAGGATAGGATAGGATAGAGGATAGGTTAGGAAAGAGGATAGGATAGGATAGAGGATATAATAGGATAGAGGATAGGATTGGATAGAGGATAGGATAAAATAGATGATAGGATAGGAAAGAGGATAGGATAGGATAGAGGATAGGATAAGATAGAGGATAGGATAGGATAGAGGATAGGATGGGATAGAGGATAGGATAGGATAGTGGATAGGATAGGATAGAGGATAGGATAGGATAGAGGATAGGATAGGATAGAGGATAGGATAGGATAGAGGATAGGATAGTATAGAGGATAGGATAGAATAGAGGATAGGATAGGATAGAGGATAGGATAGGATAGAGGATAGGATAGGATAGAGGATAGGATATAATAGAGGATAGGATAGGATAGAGGATCCGACAGAGGATGGGATAGGATAGAGGATAGGATAGGATAGAGGATAGGATAGAGGATAGGATAGAGGATAGGATAGAGGATAGGATAGAGGATAGGATAGGATAGAGGATAGGATAGGAAAGAGGGTAGGATAGGATAGAGGATAGGATAGGATAGGATAGAGGATAGGATAGGATGGAGGATAGGATAGGATAGAGGATAGGATAGGATAGAGGATACGATGGGATAGAGGATACGATAGGATAGAGGATACGATAGGATAGAGGATAGGATAGGATAGAGGATAGGATAGGATAGAGGATAGGATAGGATAGAGGTTAGGATGGGATACAGGATAGGTTAGGATAGAGGATAGGATATAATAGAGGATAGGATAGGATAGGAAAGAGGGTAGGATAGGATAGAGGATAGGATAGGATAGAGGATAGGATAGGATAGAGGATAGGATAGGATAGAGGATAGGATAGCATAGAGGATAGGATAGTATAGAGGATAGGATAGGATAGAGGATGGGATTGGATTGAGGATAGGATAGGATAGAGGATAGGATATAATAGAGGATGGGATAGGATAGAGGATCGGATAGGAAAGAGGTTAGGATAGGATAGAGGATAGGATAGGATAGAGGATAGGATATAATAGGGGATGGGATAGGATAGAGGATCGGATAGGAAAGAGGGTAGGATAGGATAGAGGATAGGATAGGATAGAGGATAGGATAGGATAGAGGATAGGATAGGATAGAGGATAGGATAGGATAGGATAGGAAAGAGGATAGGATAGGATAGAGGATAGGATAGTATAGAGTAAACGATATTATACAGGATAGGATAGGGTAGAGGATAGGATAGGATAGAGGATAGGATAGGAAAGAGTGTAGGATAGGATAGAGGATAGGATAGGATAGAGGATAGGATAGGATAGAGGATAGGATAGGAAAGAGGTTAGGATAGGATAGAGGATACGATAGGATAGAGGATAGTATGGGATAGAGGATACGATAGAGGATTGGATATGATAGACGATATTGTAGAGGATAGAATAGGTTAGATGATACTATAGGATAGAGGATAGGATATGATAGAGTAAACGATATTATACAGGATAGGATAGGGTAGAGGATAGAATAGAGGGTAGGATAGGATAGAGGATAGGATAGAGGATAGGATAGAGGATAGGAGAGGATAGGGGATAGGATAGGATAGAGGATAGGAAATAATAGAGGATAGGATAGGATAGAGGATCGGATAGAGGATAGGATAGGATAGAGGATCGGATAGAGGATAGGATAGGATAGAGGATAGGATAGGATAGGAAAGAGGATAGGATAGGATAGAGGAAAGGATAGGATAGAGGATAGGATAGGATAGAGGATAGGATATAATAGGGGATGGGATAGGATAGAGGATCGGATAGGATAGAGGACAGGATATAATAGAGGATGGGATAGGATAGAGGATCGGATAGGAAAGAGGGTAGGATAGGATAGAGGATAGGATAGGATAGAGGATAGGATATAATACAGGATGGGATAGGATAGAGGATCGGATAGGAAAGAGGGTAGGATAGGATAGAGGATAGGATAGAATAGAGGATAGGATATAATAGAGGATGGGATAGGATAGAGGATCGGATAGGAACGAGGGCAGGATAGGATAGAGGATAGGATAGGATAGAGGATAGAATAGGATAGAGGATAGGATAGGATAGAGGATAGAATAGGATAGAGGATAGGATAGGATAGAGGATAGGATAGGATAGGATAGAGGATAGGATAGGATAGAGGATAGGATAGGATAGAGGATAGGATAGGATAGAGGATAGGATAGGAAAGAGGTTAGGATAGGATAGAGGATAGGATAGGATAGAGGATAGTATGGGATAGAGGATACGATAGAGGATTGGATATGATAGACGATATTATAGAGGATAGAATAGGATAGATGATACTATAGGATAGAGGATAGGATATGATAGAGTAAACGATATTATACAGGATAGGATAGGGTAGAGGATAGGATAGAGGGTAGGATAGGATACAGGATAGGATAGATGATAGGATAGAGGATAAGAGAGGATAGGGGATAGGATAGGATAGAGGATAGGATAGGAAAGAGGGTAGGATAGGATAGAGGATAGGATAGGATAGAGGATAGGATAGGATGGAGGATAGGATAAGATAGAGGATAGGATAGGATAGAGGATAGGATGGGATAGAGGATAGGATAGGATAGTGGATAGGATAGGATAGAGGATAGGATAGGATAGAGGAAAGGATAGGATAGAGGATAGGATAGAATAGAGGATAGGATAGGATAGAGGATAGGATAGGAAAGAGGGTAGGATAGGATAGAGGATAGGATAGGATAGAGGATAGGATAGGATAGAGGATAGGATAGGATAGAGGATAGGATAGTATAGAGGATAGGATAGAATAGAGGATAGGATAGGATAGAGGATAGGATAGAATAGAGGATAGGATAGGATAGAGGATAGGATATAATAGAGGATAGGATAGGATAGAGGATCCGACAGAGGATGGGATAGGATAGAGGATAGGATAGGATAGAGGATAGGATAGAGGATAGGATAGAGGATAGGATAGAGGATAGGATAGGATAGAGGATAGGATAGGATAGGGGATAGGATAGGATAGAGGATAGGATAGGAAAGAGGTTAGGATAGGATAGAGGATAGGATAGGATAGAGGATAGTATGGGATAGAGGATACGATAGAGGATTGGATATGATAGACGATATTATAGAGGATAGAATAGGATAGATGATACTATAGGATAGAGGATAGGATATGATAGAGTAAACGATATTATACAGGATAGGATAGAATAGAGGATAGGATAGGATAGAGGATAGGATATAATAGAGGATAGGATAGGATAGAGGATCCGACAGAGGATGGGATAGGATAGAGGATAGGATAGGATAGAGGATAGGATAGGATAGAGGATAGGATATAATAGAGGATAGGATAGGATAGAGGATCCGACAGAGGATGGGATAGGATAGAGGATAGGATAGGATAGAGGATAGGATAGAGGATAGGATAGAGGATAGGATAGAGGATAGGATAGAGGATAGGATAGGATAGAGGATAGGATAGGAAAGAGGGTAGGATAGGATAGAGGATAGGATAGGATAGGATAGAGGATAGGATAGGATGGAGGATAGGATAGGATAGAGGATAGGATAGGATAGAGGATACGATGGGATAGAGGATACGATAGGATAGAGGATACGATAGGATAGAGGATAGGATAGGATAGAGGATAGGATAGGATAGAGGATAGGATAGGATAGAGGTTAGGATGGGATACAGGATAGGTTAGGATAGAGGATAGGATATAATAGAGGATAGGATAGGATAGGAAAGAGGGTAGGATAGGATAGAGGATAGGATAGGATAGAGGATAGGATAGGATAGAGGATAGGATAGGATAGAGGATAGGATAGCATAGAGGATAGGATAGTATAGAGGATAGGATAGGATAGAGGATGGGATTGGATTGAGGATAGGATAGGATAGAGGATAGGATATAATAGAGGATGGGATAGGATAGAGGATCGGATAGGAAAGAGGTTAGGATAGGATAGAGGATAGGATAGGATAGAGGATAGGATAGGATAGAGGATCGGATAGGAAAGAGGTTAGGATAGGATAGAGGATAGGATAGGATAGAGGATAGGATATAATAGGGGATGGGATAGGATAGAGGATCGGATAGGAAAGAGGGTAGGATAGGATAGAGGATAGGATAGGATAGAGGATAGGATAGGATAGAGGATAGGATAGGATAGAGGATAGGATAGGATAGGATAGGAAAGAGGATAGGATAGGATAGAGGATAGGATAGTATAGAGTAAACGATATTATACAGGATAGGATAGGGTAGAGGATAGGATAGGATAGAGGATAGGATAGGAAAGAGTGTAGGATAGGATAGAGGATAGGATAGGATAGAGGATAGGATAGGATAGAGGATAGGATAGGAAAGAGGTTAGGATAGGATAGAGGATACGATAGGATAGAGGATAGTATGGGATAGAGGATACGATAGAGGATTGGATATGATAGACGATATTGTAGAGGATAGAATAGGTTAGATGATACTATAGGATAGAGGATAGGATATGATAGAGTAAACGATATTATACAGGATAGGATAGGGTAGAGGATAGAATAGAGGGTAGGATAGGATAGAGGATAGGATAGAGGATAGGATAGAGGATAGGAGAGGATAGGGGATAGGATAGGATAGAGGATAGGAAATAATAGAGGATAGGATAGGATAGAGGATCGGATAGAGGATAGGATAGGATAGAGGATCGGATAGAGGATAGGATAGGATAGAGGATAGGATAGGATAGGAAAGAGGATAGGATAGGATAGAGGAAAGGATAGGATAGAGGATAGGATAGGATAGAGGATAGGATATAATAGGGGATGGGATAGGATAGAGGATCGGATAGGATAGAGGATAGGATATAATAGAGGATGGGATAGGATAGAGGATCGGATAGGAAAGAGGGTAGGATAGGATAGAGGATAGGATAGGATAGAGGATAGAATAGGATAGAGGATAGGATAGGATAGAGGATAGGATAGGATAGGATAGAGGATAGGATAGGATAGAGGATAGGATAGGATAGAGGATAGGATAGGATAGAGGATAGGATAGGAAAGAGGTTAGGATAGGATAGAGGATAGGATAGGATAGAGGATAGTATGGGATAGAGGATACGATAGAGGATTGGATATGATAGACGATATTATAGAGGATAGAATAGGATAGATGATACTATAGGATAGAGGATAGGATATGATAGAGTAAACGATATTATACAGGATAGGATAGGGTAGAGGATAGAATAGAGGGTAGGATAGGATAGAGGATAGGATAGAGGATAGGATAGAGGATAGGAGAGGATAGGGGATAGGATAGGATAGAGGATAGGAAATAATAGAGGATAGGATAGGATAGAGGATCGGATAGAGGATAGGATAGGATAGAGGATCGGATAGAGGATAGGATAGGATAGAGGATAGGATAGGATAGGAAAGAGGATAGGATAGGATAGAGGAAAGGATAGGATAGAGGATAGGATAGGATAGAGGATAGGATATAATAGGGGATGGGATAGGATAGAGGATCGGATAGGATAGAGGATAGGATATAATAGAGGATGGGATAGGATAGAGGATCGGATAGGAAAGAGGGTAGGATAGGATAGAGGATAGGATAGAATAGAGGATAGGATATAATAGAGGATGGGATAGGATAGAGGATCGGATAGGAAAGAGGGCAGGATAGGATAGAGGATAGGATAGGATAGAGGATAGAATAGGATAGAGGATAGGATAGGATAGAGGATAGGATAGGATAGGATAGAGGATAGGATAGGATAGAGGATAGGATAGGATAGAGGATAGGATAGGATAGAGGATAGGATAGGATAGAGGACATAATAGGATTGAGGATATAATAGGATTGAGGAAAGGATAGGATAGAGGATAGGATAGGATAGAGGATAGGATATAATAGAGGATGGGATAGGATAGAGGATCGGATAGGAAAGAGGGTAGGATAGGATAGAGGATAGGATAGGATAGAGGATAGGATAGGAATGAGGGTAGGATAGGATAGAGGATATAATAGGATTGAGGAAAGGATAGGATAGAGGTTAGGATAGGATAGAGGACAGGATAGGATAGAGGATAGTATGAGATAGAGGATACGATACAGGATTGGATATGATAGACGATATTATAGAGGATAGAATAGGATAGATGATACTATAGGATAGAGGATAGGATATGATAGAGTAAACGATATTATACAGGATAGGATAGGGTAGAGGATAGGATAGAGGGTAGGATAGGATACAGGATAGGATAGATGATAGGATAGAGGATAAGAGAGGATAGGGGATAGGATAGGATAGAGGATAGGATAGGAAAGAGGGTAGGATAGGATAGAGGATAGGATAGGATAGAGGATAGGATAGGATGGAGGATAGGATAAGATAGAGGATAGGATAGGATAGAGGATAGGATGGGATAGAGGATAGGATAGGATAGTGGATAGGATAGGATAGAGGATAGGATAGGATAGAGGAAAGGATAGGATAGAGGATAGGATAGAATAGAGGATAGGATAGGATAGAGGATAGGATAGGAAAGAGGGTAGGATAGGATAGAGGATAGGATAGGATAGAGGATAGGATAGGATAGAGGATAGGATAGGATAGAGGATAGGATAGTATAGAGGATAGGATAGAATAGAGGATAGGATAGGATAGAGGATAGGATAGAATAGAGGATAGGATAGGATAGAGGATAGGATATAATAGAGGATAGGATAGGATAGAGGATCCGACAGAGGATGGGATAGGATAGAGGATAGGATAGGATAGAGGATAGGATAGAGGATAGGATAGAGGATAGGATAGAGGATAGGATAGGATAGAGGATAGGATAGGATAGGGGATAGGATAGGATAGAGGATAGGATAGGAAAGAGGTTAGGATAGGATAGAGGATAGGATAGGATAGAGGATAGTATGGGATAGAGGATACGATAGAGGATTGGATATGATAGACGATATTATAGAGGATAGAATAGGATAGATGATACTATAGGATAGAGGATAGGATATGATAGAGTAAACGATATTATACAGGATAGGATAGAATAGAGGATAGGATAGGATAGAGGATAGGATATAATAGAGGATAGGATAGGATAGAGGATCCGACAGAGGATGGGATAGGATAGAGGATAGGATAGGATAGAGGATAGGATAGAGGATAGGATAGAGGATAGGATAGAGGATAGGATAGGATAGAGGATAGGATAGGATAGAGGATAGGATAGGATAGAGGATAGGATAGGAAAGAGGTTAGGATAGGATAGAGGATAGGATAGGATAGAGGATAGTATGGGATAGAGGATACGATAGAGGATTGGATATGATAGACGATATTATAGAGGATAGAATAGGATAGATGATACTATAGGATAGAGGATAGGATATGATAGAGTAAACGATATTATACAGGATAGGATAGGGTAGAGGATAGAATAGAGGGTAGGATAGGATAGAGGATAGGATAGAGGATAGGATAGAGGATAGGAGAGGATAGGGGATAGGATAGGATAGAGGATAGGAAATAATAGAGGATAGGATAGGATAGAGGATCGGATAGAGGATAGGATAGGATAGAGGATCGGATAGAGGATAGGATAGGATAGAGGATAGGATAGGATAGGAAAGAGGATAGGATAGGATAGAGGAAAGGATAGGATAGAGGATAGGATAGGATAGAGGATAGGATATAATAGGGGATGGGATAGGATAGAGGATCGGATAGGATAGAGGATAGGATATAATAGAGGATGGGATAGGATAGAGGATCGGATAGGAAAGAGGGTAGGATAGGATAGAGGATAGGATAGAATAGAGGATAGGATATAATAGAGGATGGGATAGGATAGAGGATCGGATAGGAAAGAGGGCAGGATAGGA
Source organism: Halictus rubicundus (assembly GCF_050948215.1). NCBI lineage: Eukaryota > Metazoa > Arthropoda > Insecta > Hymenoptera > Halictidae > Halictus > Halictus rubicundus. The sequence continues at coordinate 838,792 of NW_027488623.1, forward strand.
TAGAGGATAGGATAGGATAGAGGATAGAATAGGATAGAGGATAGGATAGGATAGAGGATAGGATAGGATAGGATAGAGGATAGGATAGGATAGAGGATAGGATAGGATAGAGGATAGGATAGGATAGAGGATAGGATAGGATAGAGGACATAATAGGATTGAGGATATAATAATATTGAGGAAAGGATAGGATAGAGGATAGGATAGGATAGAGGATAGGATATAATAGAGGATGGGATAGGATAGAGGATCGGATAGGAAAGAGTGTAGGATAGGATAGAGGATAGGATAGGATAGAGGATAGGATAGGAATGAGGGTAGGATAGGATAGAGGATATAATAGGATTGAGGAAAGGATAGGATAGAGGTTAGGATAGGATAGAGGATAGGATAGGATAGAGGATAGTATGAGATAGAGGATACGATACAGGATTGGATATGATAGACGATATTATAGAGGATAGAATAGGATAGATGATACTATAGGATAGAGGATAGGATATGATAGAGTAAACGATATTATACAGGATAGGATAGGGTAGAGGATAGGATAGAGGGTAGGATAGGATACAGGATAGGATAGAGGATAGGATAGAGGATAAGAGAGGATAGGGGATAGGATAGGATAGAGGATAGGATAGGAAAGAGGGTAGGATAGGATAGAGGATAGGATAGGATAGAGGATAGGATAGGATGGAGGATAGGATAAGATAGAGGATAGGATAGGATAGAGGATAGGATGGGATAGAGGATAGGATAGGATAGTGGATAGGATAGGATAGAGGATAGGATAGGATAGAGGAAAGGATAGGATAGAGGATAGGATAGAATAGAGGATAGGATAGGATAGAGGATAGGATAGGAAAGAGGGTAGGATAGGATAGAGGATAGGATAGGATAGAGGATAGGATAGGATAGAGGATAGGATAGGATAGAGGATAGGATAGTATAGAGGATAGGATAGAATAGAGGATAGGATAGGATAGAGGATAGGATAGAATAGAGGATAGGATAGGATAGAGGATAGGATATAATAGAGGATAGGATAGGATAGAGGATCCGACAGAGGATGGGATAGGATAGAGGATAGGATAGGATAGAGGATAGGATAGAGGATAGGATAGAGGATAGGATAGGATAGAGGATAGGATAGGAAAGAGGGTAGGATAGGATAGAGGATAGGATAGGATAGGATAGAGGATAGGATAGGATGGAGGATAGGATAGGATAGAGGATAGGATAGGATAGAGGATACGATGGGATAGAGGATAGGATAGGATAGAGGATACGATAGGATAGAGGATAGGATAGGATAGAGGATAGGATAGGATAGAGGATAGGATAGGATAGAGTAAACGATATTATACAGGATAGGATAGGGTAGAGGATAGGATAGGATAGAGGATAGAATAGGAAAGAGTGTAGGATAGGATAGAGGATAGGATAGGATAGAGGATAGGATAGGATAGAGGATAGGATAGGAAAGAGGTTAGGATAGGATAGAGCATAGGATAGGATAGAGGATAGTATGGGATAGAGGATACGATAGAGGATTGGATATGATAGACGATATTATAGAGGATAGAATAGGATAGATGATACTATAGGATAGAGGATAGGATATGATAGAGTAAACGATATTATACAGGATAGGATAGGGTAGAGGATAGAATAGAGGGTAGGATAGGATAGAGGATAGGATAGAGGATAGGATAGAGGATAGGAGAGGATAGGGGATAGGATAGGATAGAGGATAGGAAATAATAGAGGATAGGATAGGATAGAGGATCGGATAGAGGATAGGATAGGATAGAGGATCGGATATAATAGAGGATGGGATAGGATAGAGGATCGGATAGGAAAGAGGGTAGGATAGGATAGAGGATAGGATAGGATAGAGGATAGGATAGGAATGAGGGTAGGATAGGATACAGGATATAATAGGATTGAGGAAAGGATAGGATAGAGGTTAGGATAGGATAGAGGATAGGATAGGATAGAGGATAGTATGGGATAGAGGATACGATAGAGGATTGGATATGATAGACGATATTATAGAGGATAGAATAGGATAGATGATACTATAGGATAGAGGATAGGATATGATAGAGTAAACGATATTATACAGGATAGGATAGGGTAGAGGATAGGATACAGGATAGGATAGAGGATAGGATAGAGGATAAGAGAGGATAGGGGATAGGATAGGATAGAGGATAGGATATAATAGAGGATGGGATAGGATAGAGGATAGGATAGGATAGAGGATAGGATAGGATAGAGGATAGGATAGGATAGAGGACATAATAGGATTGAGGATATAATAGGATTGAGGAAAGGATAGGATAGAGGATAGGATAGGATAGAGGATAGGATAGGATAGAGGACATAATAGGATTGAGGATATAATAGGATTGAGGAAAGGATAGGATAGAGGATAGGATAGGATAGAGGATAGGATATAATAGAGGATGGGATAGGATAGAGGATCGGATAGGAAAGAGGGTAGGATAGGATAGAGGATAGGATAGGATAGAGGATAGGATAGGATAGAGGATAGGATAGGATAGAGGATAGGATAGGATAGAGGACATAATAGGATTGAGGATATAATAGGATTGAGGAAAGGATAGGATAGAGGATAGGATAGGATAGAGGATAGGATATAATAGAGGATGGGATAGGATAGAGGATCGGATAGGAAAGAGGGTAGGATAGGATAGAGGATAGGATAGGATAGAGGATAGGATAGGAATGAGGGTAGGATAGGATACAGGATATAATAGGATTGAGGAAAGGATAGGATAGAGGTTAGGATAGGATAGAGGATAGGATAGGATAGAGGATAGTATGGGATAGAGGATACGATAGAGGATTGGATATGATAGACGATATTATAGAGGATAGAATAGGATAGATGATACTATAGGATAGAGGATAGGATATGATAGAGTAAACGATATTATACAGGATAGGATAGGGTAGAGGATAGGATACAGGATAGGATAGAGGATAGGATAGAGGATAAGAGAGGATAGGGGATAGGATAGGATAGAGGATAGGATAGGAAAGAGGGTAGGATAGGATAGAGGATAGGATAGGATAGAGGATAGGATAGGATGGAGGATAGGATAAGATAGAGGATAGGATAGGATAGAGGATAGGATGGGATAGAGGATAGGATAGGATAGTGGATAGGATAGGATAGAGGATAGGATAGGATAGAGGAAAGGATAGGATAGAGGATAGGATAGAATAGAGGATAGGATAGGATAGAGGATAGGATAGGAAAGAGGGTAGGATAGGATAGAGGATAGGATAGGATAGAGGATAGGATAGGATAGAGGATAGGATAGGATAGAGGATAGGATAGTATAGAGGATAGGATAGAATAGAGGATAGGATAGGATAGAGGATAGGATAGGATAGAGGATAGGATAGGATAGAGGATAGGATATAATAGAGGATAGGATAGGATAGAGGATCCGACAGAGGATGGGATAGGATAGAGGATAGGATAGGATAGAGGATAGGATAGAGGATAGGATAGGAAAGAGGGTAGGATAGGATAGAGGATAGGATAGGATAGAGGATAGGATAGGATGGAGGATAGGATAAGATAGAGGATAGGATAGGATAGAGGATAGGATGGGATAGAGGATAGGATAGGATAGTGGATAGCATAGGATAGAGGATAGGATAGGATAGAGGAAAGGATAGGATAGAGGATAGGATAGAATAGAGGATAGGATAGGATAGAGGATAGGATAGGAAAGAGGGTAGGATAGGATAGAGGATAGGATAGGATGGAGGATAGGATAGGATAGAGGATAGGATAGGATAGAGGATACGATGGGATAGAGGATAGGATAGGATAGAGGATACGATAGGATAGAGGATAGGATAGGATAGAGGATAGGATAGGATAGAGGATAGGATAGGATAGAGGTTAGGATGGGATACAGGATAGGTTAGGATAGAGGATAGGATATAATAGAGGATAGGATAGGAAAGAGGGTAGGATAGGATAGAGGATAGGATAGGATAGAGGATAGGATAGGATAGAGGATAGGATAGCATAGAGGATAGGATAGTATAGAGGATAGGATAGGATAGAGGATGGGATTGGATTCAGGATAGGATAGGATAGAGGATAGGATATAATAGAGGATGGGATAGGATAGAGGATCGGATAGGAAAGAGGTTAGGATAGGATAGAGGATAGGATAGGATAGAGGATAGGATAGGATAGAGGATCGGATAGGAAAGAGGTTAGGATAGGATAGAGGATAGGATAGGATAGAGGATAGGATATAATAGAGGATGGGATAGGATAGAGGATCGGATAGGAAAGAGGGTAGGATAGGATAGAGGATAGGATAGGATAGGATAGGATAGAGGATAGGATAGGATAGGAAAGAGGATAGGATAGGATAGAGGATAGGATAGGATAGGATAGAGGATAGTATGGGATAGAGGATACGATAGAGGATTGGATATGATAGACGATATTATAGAGGATAGAAGAGGATAGATGATACTATAGGATAGAGGATAGGATATGATAGAGTAAACGATATTATAGAGGATAGAATAGGATAGATGATACTATAGGATAGAGGATAGGATATGATAGAGTAAACGATATTATACAGGATAGGATAGGGTAGAGGATAGAATAGAGGGTAGGATAGGATAGAGGATAGGATAGAGGATAGGATAGAGGATAGGATAGAGGATAGGAGAGGATGGGGGATAGGATAGGATAGAGGATAGGAAATAATAGAGGATAGGATAGGATAGAGGATCGGATAGAGGATAGGATAGGAGAGAGGATATAATAGGATTGAGGAAAGGATAGGATAGAGGATAGGATAGGATAGAGGAGAGGATAGGATAGGATAGAGGATAGGATAGTATAGAGGATAGGATAGAATAGAGGATAGGATAGGATAGAGGATAGGATAGGATAGAGGATAGGATAGGATAGAGGATAGGATATAATAGAGGATAGGATAGGATAGAGGATCCGACAGAGGATGGGATAGGATAGAGGATAGGATAGGATAGAGGATAGGATAGAGGATAGGATAGAGGATAGGATAGGATAGGATAGAGGATAGGATAGGATGGAGGATAGGATAGGATAGAGGATAGGATAGGATAGAGGATACGATGGTATAGAGGATAGGATAGGATAGAGGATACGATAGGATAGAGGATAGGATAGGATAGAGGATAGGATAGGATAGAGGATAGGATAGGATAGAGGTTAGGATGGGATACAGGATAGGTTAGGATAGAGGATAGGATATAATAGAGGATAGGATAGGAAAGAGGGTAGGATAGGATAGAGGATAGGATAGGATAGAGGATAGGATAGGATAGAGGATAGGATAGCATAGAGGATAGGATAGTATAGAGGATAGGATAGGATAGAGGATGGGATTGGATTGAGGATAGGATAGGATAGAGGATAGGATATAATAGAGGATGGGATAGGATAGAGGATCGGATAGGAAAGAGGTTAGGATAGGATAGAGGATAGGATAGGATAGAGGATAGGATAGGATAGAGGATCGGATAGGAAAGAGGTTAGGATAGGATAGAGGATAGGATAGGATAGAGGATAGGATATAATAGAGGATGGGATAGGATAGAGGATCGGATAGGAAAGAGGGTAGGACAGGATAGAGGATAGGATAGGATAGGAAAGAGGATAGGATAGGATAGAGGATAGGATAGGATAGGATAGATGATAGGATAGGATAGGATAGAGGATAGTATGGGATAGAGGATACGATAGAGGATTGGATATGATAGACGATATTATAGAGGATAGAATAGGATAGATGATACTATAGGATAGAGGATAGGATATGATAGAGTAAACGATATTATAGAGGATAGAATAGGATAGATGATACTATAGGATAGAGGATAGGATATGATAGAGTAAACGATATTATACAGGATAGGATAGGGTAGAGGATAGAATAGAGGGTAGGATAGGATAGAGGATAGGATAGAGGATAGGATAGAGGATAGGATAGAGGATAGGAGAGGATGGGGGATAGGATAGGATAGAGGATAGGAAATAATAGAGGATAGGATAGGATAGAGGATCGGATAGAGGATAGGATAGGAGAGAGGATATAATAGGATTGAGGAAAGGATAGGATAGAGGTTAGGATAGGATAGAGGAGAGGATAGGATAGGATAGAGGATAGGATGGGGTAGAGGATAGGATAGGATAGAGGATAGGATAGGATAGAGGATAGAATGGTGTAACAGACCTGGCTGCGCCAGGCCTGTTCCGAGCCGAACACGACCGACGGATACCGAGATCCGGCGGTACCCGCGAGCGCCCCCGCGAGCCCCGCAACACCGAACCGATCTTGGCGGGAACCGGAACCCGCCATGATGCGACACCGGCGCGCCGGATGCGGGACGACACCGGAAAAGCCGGCCGCGAACCGTACCGCACCGCACCCCCTCGCCCGGGAAGACGAGAGAGACGAACCGGAAAACGGTCTCTTCGGTTTTCCGCCGCGATAACGAGCAGACGTACTTTCCGGATCCGATCTCTAGCCGCCGATACCGACCGCCCGATCCCGACCGGAATCGTCTCTTGCGACGCCGGGAAGCCGCCCGCTGAATACGACTCGCGAGAGTGTATTTATACCCGCGAAATTGTAATCGCGAGTGTGCCGATTTTTCCGCGACCCGTGAATCCTGAATACGCCGCTGCGTATTGGACCACCTGGAGGGCCGACCCGAACGCCGAGCGATCGAGACCCGAATCGCGACCGCCTACCACCGAAACGCGAATCCGGGATAGTGACGAACATTTGGAATACTCGTGTCGTTAATCACCCGTGCCCGACCGTCCGCGTCCCGCCGTAACCCTCGCGTTATCCTGCGTGAACCCTGGCACGGCGAGCCAAATCCGGCCGCGAGGAACCCGTTGTTTCGAGGTCGGGACAGTGCAACCACGTGGGACAGGCTGGATTACGCCCACGTGGGAATTTGTGAGGTTAAGTGTGCCGCGGAGTGAAGTGAAGCTAACCGCGCGTGCGCCACCTAGTGCGAGCCCGCTGAAACAGTGCCGGTACACGCGCGCCGCCCAGTGTCGCCCTGCCGAAGTAGTGCCGGTACACGCGCGCCGCCTGCCGCCGCCGCGACGAAGCAGGACCGCCGACCGAACGTCGGGCGGGCGCGAAAGTTTGAATCGCCGCCGGAGGAAACCCACGTGGATGCCCCGAGGGACACCCACGAAGAGCCGCACCAGAAGAACCGCCGACGGACCACCATCCCCCGAGACACCGGACGATCGGAGACGACGGTGGGCCGACTGCATTAGCCGCCTGACGAATGATCTGTACGCGATGATGGAGCCCGGCGTACAGACCAGGAAAATGTTGTCCGCCGCCGCGACGGCCGAGAAACCGGACCCGCGCCGCAACATCGACCGGATCCGGAAAAGCGGTTGCACCACCGACGGGAAAGACCCGCACGCGTTCCTGGAACGCGTGGAGGACCTCCAGTCGACATACGCGATCCCAGATGAAGACGTGCTCCGGGCCGCACCGGAAATGTTAAGCGGACGAGCGCAGGCCTGGTACCGGAACGAACGGGAGGAAATCGCCACCTGGGACGAGTTTAGGCAGGCATTCCTCCGGGCCCATGCGTCGCCACAGACCCGCTATCAGCACGAGCGTGCCGCCCGGGAAAGGAGACAGCGGGACGACGAGCCGTTCACGGATTTCGTGACGGACATCACCACGCTGATGCGACGAGCACAGTTACCGCCGTCCGAGAGACTCGAGCTGCTGCACGAGAACATGCGGACGAAGTTCCAATATTTCCTACCCCGGGGATCCGTACCGGATGTGAGGACGCTCCGCGAGCGAGTACAGGAGCTCGAGCGCATCGAAGAGCGGGAAAGACGTCCGCGCCGAACTCCGACCTACGCCGCCACGACCGAACAGACATCGACGACCACGAGCCGCGCCTCGCCGTCGGAACCGTACGACGTCGACACCCACTGCTGGTGGTGCAAACAGCGAAGGCACACCCGCTTCGAGTGCCGGAACGCGTACCGGAGATTTTGTTCGCGGTGCGGACGCGACGGAGTGCTAACCCGGGAGTGTCACCCGCCGGGAAACGGAGCCCGGGCCCCGTCGCCGAGGGGCGAGCGCCGGGCCCGCTAGATGACCTGTCGGAGCAAATCCGATACACGCCGCGCCCCGTGTTATCGGTCCGAATCCTCGGCCGGAGATTCGATGCCCTAATCGACACGGGCTCACAGATCTCCTGCATCAACGAGGACGTCGTGGCCTGGGCGCGGGAGCAAGGGAGATTCCCCGCGGAGCACCGCGCCGGCCTCGCCAACCTAGCCGACGGAACTGATACGCGTCCGACGGGACGCATCCGCTTGCCGTTCCGAGTCCGACACCGGGAGGAAACAGCCGAGTTCACCGTACTACCGAGGATGGGGATGCCGGTGCTCCTCGGCATCCACGCCCTCGCCGCCCTGCGTTTGAGGATTGAGCCGCCCGCCGAAATCGCCGCCCGGATCGAGGACTACCACACCGAGCCGTGTCTCCAACTAGGACTACGACCGCTGCCGAAGGACGAGCGAGAAGCGTTCGACCGGTTCCTCGACACCGAGCTGGAACGCTTCAACGCCGTGACGGGCCGTACGACGCTCATACGGCACCGGATAAAGCTGCTCGACGAGACGCCGGTCAAGCAGCGGTACCGTCCCCGGAACCCGGCCATGCAGGCAATTATCAACGACGAGGTCGCGCAGATGTTGCGCGACGGCGTCATCGAGCCGTCCAGCAGCCCGTGGAGTTCGCCTGTCGTCGTTGTAAAGAAGAAGGACGGCCGGCCGCGATTCTGCGTCGACTTCCGCAAATTGAACGAACGGTCGGAGAAGGACGCGTATCCGCTGCCGCACATCCAGGCCACATTGGATAAACTGCGAGGGGCCAGGTTCCTCACGACGCTGGACCTGAAGAACGGATATTGGCAGGTGCCCCTGGAGCCCGCGAGCCGACCGCTTACCGCCTTCACCGTTCCGGGGCTCGGCCTTTTCCAATTCACGGTGATGCCCTTCGGCCTACACTCCGCGCCCGCGACCTTCCAGCGCCTCCTGGATCGCGTGATCGGCCCGGAGCTCGAGCCGCACGCGTTCGCCTATCTGGACGACATTATTGTCGTCAGCCGGACCGTGGCCGACCACCGACGCCACCTCCACGACGTTTTCCGGCGCCTGCGTGCGGCCGGACTGAAGCTGAACCCGGAAAAATGCCGATTCTGCGTCGACAGCCTCCGCTATTTAGGCCATATCGTCGACCAGCAGGGCATCCGGACCGACCCGCAGAAAACCGCGGCCATCGCCCAGATCCCGACGCCGAAAACGATCAAGGACATCCGCAGATTCCATGGGATGGCCTCGTGGTACCGGTGATTCGTCCCGAACTTCGCAGAGGTCATCGAGCCGTTGACCCGCCTGACCCGTAAAAACGCCTAATGGAAATGGACCTCCGCCGAGGAAACGGCGTTCCGGACGATGAGAGAACGCCTCGTAGCCGCCCCGGTGCTGGCATGCCCAGATTTCGAACAGCCGTTCACGCTCCAGACCGATGCCAGCGACTACGGGCTGGGAGTCGTACTCACGCAGGGCCCTGAGGACGACGAGAGGGTGATCGCCTATGCCAGCCACACGATGAGCGAGACCGAGCGCAAATACAGCGCCACCGAGAAGGAGTGTCTCGCCGTGGTCTGGGGCATCAGGAAGATGCGACCGTACCCGGAGGGGTACCGCTTCACCGTCATCACCGACCACCAAGCCCTTAAATGGCTCCGCCAACTCGACAGCCCGACCGGCCGCCTGGCGAGATGGGCCTTAGAGCTCCAGCAATACGATTTTGAGGTGCGGTACCGACCCGGAAAACATAACCACGTGGCGGATACGCTGTCCAGAATCCCGCCGCCGCCCGGAGTGAATTCGCTCCGACCGAAGCAGCACACCGACACGTGGTACCAGAAGAAGCTAGCCGCCGCCCAGACCGACCCAGCCGCCGAACCAGAATTCCAAATACGAGAGGGGCGCCTCTACAAACGCATCCCGCACCAGCTCGACTATAACGAGCCCGAGCCGAGCACAACGTGGAAGCTGTTCGTACCGAACGAGGACCGCCCGGCTACCCTGGCCCAGTACCACGACGACCCCTCGGCCGGTCACCTGGGAGTCGCCAAAACCATCGTGCGCCTGGCGCAACGATCCCAAGCTCTTGGCCACTCGCAGCCGCGTGTGAACACGCATACTACGGCTTCTTCCGTGTGTGTGTGCGAACACGCTGGTGCTTGGTGGGACCCGTACTACGGCTTCTTCCGTGTGCGAGCGACACCAGTACCGCGAGGAGGTCTGGAGTGAGCAGACGGACGAGAGCAGTGTCTCCGGGCGCTACTACTCGTCGCGCGCTCCAGCTCTCTCCCCCCTACCCGATTCCTTTCCGCCGATCCTGCGAAATTCGCTCACCGGTCCGCGACCAGGCGTCTCGTCACATTCGTGACAGTCCTCATCGGATCGCAGCCGCGTTCGGAGCTCGTCTTGCACGAGCTACGACGTTGGTGACGGGAAGCTCGTTCCCTGGGCTCGCCTGGGTGCGAGCGACCCCCACCGCGATCCGATTCGGGGACGACGGGTGGGGCGTCCCGTCGGTCCGGAGTCGGAGTAGATTCGCGACCACCGTGCGCTCGGCCATCAGCGAGGAAACATCGATTCACTATCATCTCGCCGAGCCGCGGTGGTTCCCTCCGACCAGCCGTAGACCCGGAATCCCGGAAATCCACCGGATCGGAAACACCGTAAAAATAGCGGATCCTGATCGCTCCGCGTTCCGCCGTAACAGCGAATCCTGATCGCTCCGCGTTCCCGCCGTACCAGCGAATCCTGATCGCTCCGCGTTCCGCCGTAACAGCGAATCCTGATCGCTCCGCGTTCCCGCCGTACCAGCGAATCCTGATCGCTCCGCGTTCCGCCGTACCAGCGAATCCTGATCGCTCCGCGTTTCCGCCGTAAAATAGCGAGTCCCGATCGCTCCGCGTTACCGCCGTACAAGCGAATCCTGCTCGCTTCGCGTTACCGTCATATTAGCGAACTCCGCTCGCTCCGCGTTTCGTCGTAATTTTACCACGTATATATTAGGTTTAGAGTAAAGTAAGATTAGGTTAACATGTCGTTTCTCGTGCTGCTTACAGCCAGCCGTCGTACCGGAGCCCGCCAGCCGGGAACCGTCGTCACTAACCGGGGCAAGACGCCGCCGGCAATAAAACACATCTTTTGCTAAAACCGCCTACGTTTATTTTCACCCACTGTCCTCTCCGCCGACCCTGGCCGCTGAGCAAATCCAGGAGAGGACAGAATTCCTTCCTCTCGCGATTAACCGCTCGCGTAAGGAAAACGCAACCGTTACAATTTATTAGAGAGACGTTCGAACCAGAGTCATAGGTTCCATATATATCCATTTTGCTGTTTAGTGTGAGCTTGACTTTGATTAATGGTGTAATCACTCGTTTTTTTGGTTTGTTTCATCTAATTCAATGTCTAGTAATGCGTTGTTTTCTCTCCTTATCGCTCTTTTATTCACGTTCTCATCCTCTCTGAACCAACATGTTCCCTCCGAGTGGTAACGTGTGCCTTTATTCAATTTCTCACATATTCTACATGGATCTTGATTTTCATATTTAGTATTGTTTCTTCTGCTTGTTGTGTATTTTTGTTTCGGGTGGTTCTTTCTGTTTACCATGTGTTCGTATTTGTTGATTTCATTAAACAGATCTTTTGTATTCTTCATTGCTTGTCTATCTATTTTGTTTAGTATATATTCCGGTAAGCCATTTGCAATTATATATACCATCGTAGTTGTATCAATTGATCTGTTCATGTCCAGCAAGAGTTTCTCTTTTTTTATGGCATAATCTAACAATGATCCATATTTATATTCGAATGTTAGTGCATACGTTATTTGATTCCAACCTTTGTTGGCAAATATATCACCGAATTCCGTTTTCCATGCTGACCAGTTTGAGTTTACCGTAAATTTGATGATCATAGAATTATACCAATCTATGCTAGAATTATCCATGAACAGTCTGAGTATTTCGATCTTTCTTTCATCCGTTGTTACATTGAAGCGTGTACATTCTTTCTCAAAAGTTTCCATCCACTCGTTGGCGTTGGGATGTTTGCTTGTGAATTTTTCGATCGCGAAGTTTTCTGTAATGTACCGTAAGCTATGCTGTTCGTTCTTCCATTTATTTTCCCCTGTATTTTCTGCATTTTTATGTGCGGCCATCTCTTCTTGCTCAATTCTTTCCAGATATTGGTTTCCGAATAATAAGTTGCCGTCTTCGTCCAAATACGTCTCCTTAAGTTCTTTTGTCATCGTGATCCACACTCTTCTTTTTTGGTATCTTTTTTTTAGACTATTTTTTATTATGTTGTACGCCGGCGTTTTTCTAATTTCTGTGTGGTAGCTAATCGATTGTAGCTCCATCGGTATTGCATACTTCTCATCGTCACGTGTTGATATTGAGGTTATGCTGTATACGTTCGACTTTTCATCATTTGCGGGTAGCAGTGTGAACTCGAAACGGAGTTTTTCCATCTTCTTTTCCTCTTTTTCCTCCTTTTCCTTTTTGATAATAACTGGAAATGTCGTTTTATAAGGGATCCACTGCTGGTAGAGGATGAATAACAAACATGCGTTGCTCTGTAAATCAAAGGTTTTATATTTTTTTTGTTTAGCGCTAATTTCCATGTATAATATTTACAAAAATCCTACCTGTAAATCAAAGAAACGACATTTAATGTTATTAATCGCAATGATATAATTTTATAAGATTTCCTATCCGTGTGTCACTCTTTTCTACTGCGTTTCTTCTACTGCCGTGTGCGGCGCCACTCATCCCTGACGCTCAGCACGATCAGTGGTCCAAACCACTAAAGTAACTATATAGTTACTTTATATATATATTTCTATGAATGTTCTTATTTTCTAGTCTTAAACGCTACCTTATTTTTAATTGATTTTTTTTGGTTTTTTCGCTCTTAGCCTAATTTAACCTATCATTAAAACGCCTGCGCGTGGTCTAAACGTGTCAAGGTGTCGATACCTTCTCTTACTCTAATTTTTTATTCTTAACTGTATGTTACTTCTTTTATTTTACACGATATACAAAATCTGCTTTGGCGAAATGCCAGCCCTGCTCTCTGGCTTTCCAAAGAGCCCCCACACGGTTTTATCGTACCCGGCGTTTTCTTAGGTGTTTTCGCGATTATGGTTCCGTACGAAAATTGACCTATCGGGCCGAAATTCGGTATACGCCTATTTCGGAGGGTGGCGAGTCTTTCGGGGTCGGATTGGAGAAGTATTCTCCCCCCTGAAAAACTTTTTCGATTTTGCCCCCTCCTTTCCGAGCTGTGGGAAAAATTACCTCGAATTTTGAGATTTTCAAAAAGCTGACCCGGTAGTCGGTTAGGGCTCGGCTAGAGCTTTACAACGAGCCGTCGCACGCCTAGATCGGATAAAGTCTAAGTTTTTCTTATATACCGGGTGTCCCATAAATTTTCGACTGAAAAAATTTTCTGAGTAGGCTATCCTCTTGGGGGGGGGGGGTATCTCGGGGTTGGCGACTGGTCTCCGAAGGGACTTCGGAGGTACACGATTTTCGCCTCCGGCCCCCCGTTCTCGAGATAACGACCCTAACACCTACAGGGATAAGTTTTACGAGAAAACTTCCTATAGGGCGATTGCTTCTTATGTCTATCCCTATCCGTAGCTGCACTAATAGATGTGGGTTAGTTATATAAAAACCGCTAGTTCTCTCTTGTGTTCAAGGTCAAATGATCTCTTTTCCTACTTTTCTCTACTCTTTCCTATTTTTAGGCACTAAACCCTTTCTCCTACCTTGTTTTTATGAGATACGACCGACCCCTCGCGGTGCGGTCCCTCTTCCTGGTCCGTGTGTATCGGTTTATCTGGTGGTACTTCTCTATTTCGAAATTTTTTCCCTAAATTCCTCACTTTAAGTCCTTTTTTCTCACTTTCAGTTAATGCACTTCTGTTCTCAATGTGTCCCTCACTCCGACCATTAATTTTAATTATACTAATAATTTTTTCTTTTTACAGGTTTTTCACCGGCACTCTCCGTTCCTTGATTTACTGGAAGGAAGGGGTTTTCGTGTCGAGTAATCTCCGCACGCACAAGCCCGTCTTGTTTTATTAATTAGTAACTAATTTATTATTTTCTCTCTTTTTTTTCTAGATGTTCCGGACCGTGGTATTTCATCGATTCGTGCGACCGAGTGGGTTTTCCACGAGGAAAAAACCGTACCGTACGAATTCCCGATAACAAGTAAGTACCTTAATTAATTAATTAATTAATTTTAATTTACTTTACACTGTGTCTCGATCCACTTTGTTCAGTTTAATAACCGAATTCACGTGATTTGAACCCGGAGATTCGGAACTAGTCCCCCGGGGGAGATTTGCTCTTATTTTCCTCGAAATCGCGCGAATTAATTATCTTATTTGTAATTCTTCTTTTAATTAATGCTTGAAACTCACTTCGAGTTTAACTTCTTTGTTTCTTTCGCGACTATAGACTCAAAAATCTGCTGTTAAGCTCCGATTACCGTGGCGGTTCACTTTGCTCTCATCCTATCCTCTACCCTATCCTATCCTCTATAGTATAGTATCATCTATCCTATTCTATCCTCTATCATATCCAATCATGTATCGTATCCTCTATCCTATCCTCTCCTCTATCCTATCCTACCCTCTTTCCAATCCTATCCTCTATCCTATCCTATCCTGTATCCGATCCTATCCTCTATCCGATCCTCTATCCTATCCTAGCCTCTATTTTATCCTATCCTCTATCCTATCCTACCCTCCATCCGATCCTCTATCCTATCCTATCATCTATCCTATTCTATCCTCTATCCTATGCTATCATCTATCCTATCCTATCCTGTATCCTATCCTATCCTCTATCCGATCCTCTATCCTATCCTATCATCTATCCTTTTCTATCCTCTATCCTATCCTATCCTCTATCCTATCCTATCCTCTATCCAATCCTAACCTCTATCCTATCCTTTCCTCAATCCTATTATATCCTCTATCCTATCCTATCCTCTATCCTATCCTATCCTCTATTCTATCCACTATCCTATCCTCTATCCTATCCTCTATCCTATCCTACCCTCCATCCGATCCTCTATCCTATCCTATCATCTATCCTATTCTATCCTCTATCCTATCCTATTCTCTATCCTATCCTATCCTCTATACTATCCTATCCTCTATCCTATCCTATCCTCTATCCTATCCTATCCTCTATCCTATCCTATCCTCTCTCCTATCCTATCCTCTATCCGATCCTCTATCCTATCCTATCCTCTATTATTTTCTATCCTCTATCCTATCCTATCCCCTATCCTATCCTATCCTCTATCCTATCCTCTATCCTATCCTGTATCCTATCCTATCCTCTATCCTATCCTCTACCCTTTCCTATCCTGTATAATATCGTTTACTCTATCATATCCTATCCTCTACCCTATAGTATCATCTATCCTATTCTATCCTCTATAATATCGTCTATCATATCCAATCCTCTATCGTATCCTCTATCCTATCCTATCCTCTATCCTATCCTATCCTCTATCCTATCCTACCCTCTTTCCTATCCTATCCTCTATCCTATCCTCTATCCTATCCTATCCTCTATCCTATCCTACCCTCTTTCCTATCCGATCCTCTATCCTATCCCATCCTCTATTATATCCTATCCTCTATCCTATCCTTTCCTCAATCCTATTATATCCTCAATCCTATTATGTCCTCTATCCTATCCTATCCTCTATCCTATCCTATCATCTATCCTATTCTATCCTCTATCCTATCCTATCCTCTATCCTATCCTATCCTCTATACTATCCTATCCTCTATTATAACCTATCCTCTATCCTATCCTATCCTCTATCCTATCCTATCCTCTATACTATCCTATCCTCTACTATAACCTATCCTCTATCCTATCCTATCCTCTATCCTATCCAATCCTCTATAATATCCTCTATCCTATCTTATCCCCAATGCTATCCTGTATCCTATCTTATCCTCTATCCTATCCTATCCTCTATCTTATCCTATCTATCCTATCCTATCCTATACTCTGTCCTATCCAATCCTTTATCCTATCCAATCCTCTATGCTATCCTGCCCTCTATCCTATACTATCCTCTATCCTATCATATACTCTATCCTATCCCATTCTGTGTCCTATCCTTTCCTCTATCCTATCCTATCCTCTATCCTATCCTGTCCTCTATCCTATACTATCCTCTATCCTATCCTATCCTCTATCCTTCCCTGACCTCTATCTTATCCTATTCCCTATCCTATACTATCCTCTAACCTATCGTATCCTCTATCCGAACCTATCCTGTATCCTATCCTCTATCCTATCCTCTATCCTATCCACCATATTATCCTCTATCCTATCCTCTATCCTATCCTATCCTCTATCCTAACCTATCCTGTATCCTATCCTCTATCCTATCCTCTATCCTATCCACCATATTATCCTCTATCCTATCCTCTATCCTATCCTATCCTCTATCCCATCCTATCTTCAATCCTATCCCATACTCTATCCTATCCTACCCTCTGTCCTATCCTATCCTCTATCCTATCCCATCCTCTATCCTACCCTATCCTCTATCCTATCCTATCCTCTAACCTTTCCTGCCCTCTATCCTACCCTATTCTCTATCCTATACTTTCATATATCCTATCCTATCCTATATCCTATAATATCCTCTATCCTATCCAATCCTCTATAATATCCTCTATCCTATCTTATCCCCAATGCTATCCTGTATCCTATCCAGTCCTCTATCCTATCCTATCCTCTATCCTATCCTGTATCCTATCCTCTATCCTATCCACTATCCTATCCTCTATCCTATCATATCCTGTATCCTATAGTATCATCTATCCTATCCCATCCTCTATCCTACCCTATCTTCAATCCTATCCCATACTCTATCCTATCCAACCCTCTGTCGTATCATATCCTCTATCCTACCCTATCTTCAATCCTATCCCATACTCTATCCTATCCTACACTCTGTCGTATCCTATCCTCTATCGTATCCTACCCTCTATCCTACCCTATCCTCTATCCTATCTTATCCTCTATCCTATCCCATCCTCTATCGTATCCTATCGTCTATCCTATAATATCCTCTATCCTATCCAATCCTCTATCCTATCCTCTATCCTATCCTCTATCCTCAAGGCCATCCTGTATCCTATCCTACCCTCTTTCCTATCCTATCCTCTATCCAATCCCATCCTCTATCGTATCGTATCCACTATGCTATCCTATCCTATATCCTACATTATCCTCTATCCTATCCTATACTCTATCCTATCCTCTCCTCTGTCCTGTCCTATCCTCTATCCTATCCCATCCTCTATCGTATCCTATCCTCTATCCTATCTTATCCTCTATCCTATCTTATCCTCAATCCTACTCTATGCACTATCCTATCCTATCCTCTATCCTATCCTATCCTCTATCCTATCCTCTATACTATCCTATCCTCTTTCCTATCATATCCTCAATCCTATCCTATCCACTATCCTATCCAATCCCCTATCCTATTCTCTACCGTATCCTATTCTCTATCCTATCCTATCCTCCATCCTATCCTATCCTCTATACTATCCTATCCTCTATCCTATTCTATCCTCTATCCTATCCTATCCTCTATCCTATCCTATGCTCTATCCTATCCAATCCCCTATCCTATCCTCAATCCTATCCTCTATCCTATCCTATCCTCTATCATATCCTATCCACTTTCCTATCCTATCCTCTATCCTATTCTAGCCTCTATCCTATCCTATCCTCTATCCTATCCTATGCTCTATCCTATCCAATCCCCTATCCTATCCTCAATCCTATCCTATCCTCTATCCTGTCCCATCCTCTATCCTATCCCATCCTCTATCCTATCAAATCCTCTATCCTATAATATCCTCTAGCCTATCCTATCCTCTATCCTATCCTACCGTTTGTCCTATCCTATCCTCTATCCTATCCTATCGCATATCCTATAATATCCTCTATCCTATCCTATGCTCTATCCTATCCAATCCCCTATCCTATCTCAATCTTATCCTATCCTCTATCCTATAATATCGTCTATCCTATCCAATCCTCTATCCTATCCTATCCTCTATCCTATCCTATCCTCTTTCCTTTCCTATCCTCTATCCTATTCTATCCTCTATCCTATCCAATCCCCTATCCTATCCTCAATCCTATCCTCTATCCTATCCTATCCTCTATCATATCCTATCCTCTATCCTATCCTATCATCTATTTTATCCTATCCTCTATCCTATCCTATCCTCTATCCTATCCTATCCTGTATCCCATCCTAACCTCCATCCTATCCTATCCTCGATCCTATCCTATCCGCTATCCTATCCTATCCTCTATCCTATCCTATCCTCTATCCTATCCTATCATCTATTTTATCCTATCCTCTATCCTATCCTATCCTCTATCCTATCCTATCGTGTATCCCATCCTAACCTCTATCCTATCCTATCCTCGATCCTATCCTATCCGCTATCCTATCCTATCCTCTATCCTATCCTATCCTCTCTCCTATCCTATCCTCTATCCGATCCTTATCCTATCCTATCCTCTATTATTTCCTATCCTCTATCCTATCCTATCCCCTATCCTATCCTATCCTCTATCCTATCCTACCCTCTATCCTATCCTCTACCCTATCCTATCCTGTATAATATCGTTTACTCTATCATATCCTATCCTCTATCCTATAGTATCATCTATCCTATTCTATCCTCTATAATATCGTCTATCATATCCAATCCTCTATCGTTTCCTCTATCCTATACTATCCTCTATCCTAGCCTATCCTCTATCCTATCCTAACCTCTATCCTATCCTTTCCTCAATCCTATTATATCCTCTATCCTATCCTACCCTCTTTGCTATCCTATCCTCTATCCTATCCTATCCTCTATCCTATCCTATCCTCTATCCTATCCTACCCTCTTTCCTATCCTATCCTCTATCCTATCCTATCCTATCCTTTATCCTATCCTCTATCCTATCCTATCCTCTATCCTATCCTACCCTCTTTCCTATCCGATCCTCGATCCTATCCCATCCTCTATTATATCCTATCCTCTATCCTATCCTATCCTCTATCCTATCCTACCCTCTTTCCTATCCGATCCTCTATCCTATCCCATCCTCTATTATATCCTATCCTCTGTCCTATCTTATCCTCTATCCTATCCTTTCCTCAATCCTATTATATCCTCAATCCTATTATGTCCTCTATCCTATCCTATCCTCTATCCTATCCTCTATCCTACCCTCCATCCGATCCTCTATCCTATCCTATCAACTATCCTATTAAATTACCCATCCTATCCTCTATCCTATCCTATCCTCTATCCTATCCTATCCTCTATTCTATCCTCTATCCTATCCTCTATCCTATCCTCTATCCTATCCTACCCTCCATCCGATCCTCTATCCTATCCTATCCTCTATCCCATCCTCTCCTCTATCCTATCCTACCCTCTTTCCAATCCTATCCTCTATCCTATCCTATCCTCTATCCTATCCTATCCTTTATCCTATCCTATCCTCTATCCTATCCTATCCTCTATACTATCCTACCCTCTTTCCTATCCTATCCTCTATCCTATCCTATCCTATCCTTTATCCTATCCTCTATCCTATCCTATCCTCTATCCTATCCTACCCTCTTTCCTATCCGATCCTCGATCCTATCCCATCCTCTATTATATCCTATCCTCTATCCTATCCTATCCTCTATCCTATCCTACCCTCTTTCCTATCCGATCCTCTATCCTATCCCATCCTCTATTATATCCTATCCTCTGTCCTATCTTATCCTCTATCCTATCCTTTCCTCAATCCTATTATATCCTCTATCCTATTCTATCCTCTATCCTATCCTATCCTCTATCCTATCCTATGCTCTATCCTATCCAATCCCCTATCCTATCCTCAATCCTATCCTCTATCCTATCCTATCCTCTATCATATCCTATCCACTTTCCTATCCTATCCTCTATCCTATTCTAGCCTCTATCCTATCCTATCCTCTATCCTATCCTATGCTCTATCCTATCCAATCCCCTATCCTATCCTCAATCCTATCCTATCCTCTATCCTGTCCCATCCTCTATCCTATCCCATCCTCTATCCTATCAAATCCTCTATCCTATAATATCCTCTAGCCTATCCTATCCTCTATCCTATCCTACCGTTTGTCCTATCCTATCCTCTATCCTAACCTATCGCCTATCCTATAATATCCTCTATCCTATCCTATGCTCTATCCTATCCAATCCCCTATCCTATCTCAATCTTATCCTATCCTCTATCCTATAATATCGTCTATCCTATCCAATCCTCTATCCTATCCTATCCTCTATCCTATCCTATCCTCTTTCCTTTCCTATCCTCTATCCTATTCTATCCTCAATCCTATCCTCTATCCTATCCTATCCTCTATCATATCCTATCCTCTATCCTATCCTATCATCTATTTTATCCTATCCTCTATCCTATCCTATCCTCTATCCTATCCTATCCTGTATCCCATCCTAACCTCTATCGTATCCTATCCTCGATCCTATCCTATCCGCTATCCTATCCTATCCTCTATCCTATCCTATCCTCTATCCTATCCTATCATCTATTTTATCCTATCCTCTATCCTATCCTATCCTCTATCCTATCCTATCCTGTATCCCATCCTAACCTCTATCCTATCCTATCCTCGATCCTATCCTATCCGCTATCCTATCCTATCCTCTATCCTATCCTATCCTCTCTCCTATCCTATCCTCTATCCGATCCTTATCCTATCCTATCCTCTATTATTTCCTATCCTCTATCCTATCCTATCCCCTATCCTATCCTATCCTCTATCCTATCCTACCCTCTATTCTATCCTCTACCCTATCCTATCCTGTATAATATCGTTTACTCTATCATATCCTATCCTCTATCCTATAGTATCATCTATCCTATTCTATCCTCTATAATATCGTCTATCATATCCAATCCTCTATCGTTTCCTCTATCCTATACTATCCTCTATCCTAGCCTATCCTCTATCCTATCCTAACCTCTATCCTATCCTTTCCTCAATCCTATTATATCCTCTATCCTATCCTACCCTCTTTGCTATCCTATCCTCTATCCTATCCTATCCTCTATCCTATCCTATCCTCTATCCTATCCTACCCTCTTTCCTATCCTATCCTCTATCCTATCCTATCCTATCCTTTATCCTATCCTCTATCCTATCCTATCCTCTATCCTATCCTACCCTCTTTCCTATCCGATCCTCGATCCTATCCCATCCTCTATTATATCCTATCCTCTATCCTATCCTATCCTCTATCCTATCCTACCCTCTTTCCTATCCGATCCTCTATCCTATCCCATCCTCTATTATATCCTATCCTCTGTCCTATCTTATCCTCTATCCTATCCTTTCCTCAATCCTATTATATCCTCAATCCTATTATGTCCTCTATCCTATCCTATCCTCTATCCTATCCTATCCTCTATCCTATCCTACCCTCTTTCCTATCTATACCCTCTTTCCTATCCTATCCTCTATCCTATCCTATCCTCTATCCTATCCTCTATCCTATCCTCTATCCTATCCTCTCCTCTATTATATCCTACCCTCTTTCTTATCCTATCCTCTATCCTATCCTATCCTCTATCCTATCCTATCCTCTATCCGATCCTCTATCCTATCCTAGCCTCTATTTTATCCTATCCTCTTTCCTATCCTATCCTCTATCCTATCCTACCCTCTATCCAATCCTATCCTCTATCCTATCCTACCCTCTTTCCTATCCTATCCTCTATCCTATCCTATCCTCTATCCTATCCTCTATCCTATCCTATCCTCTATCCTATCCTACCCTCTTTCCTATCCGATCCTCTATCCTATCCTATCCTCTATTATATCCTATCCTCTATCCTATCCAAACCTCTATCCTATCCTATCTTCAATCCTATCCCATACTCTATCCCATCCTAACCTCTATCCTATCCTATCCTCGATCCTATCCTATCCGCTATCCTATCCTATCCTCTATCCTATCCTATCCTCTCTCCTATCCTATCCTCTATCCGATCCTTATCCTATCCTATCCTCTATTATTTCCTATCCTCTATCCTATCCTATCCCCTATCCTATCCTATCCTCTATCCTATCCTACCCTCTATCCTATCCTCTACCCTATCCTATCCTGTATAATATCGTTTACTCTATCATATCCTATCCTCTATCCTATAGTATCATCTATCCTATTCTATCCTCTATAATATCGTCTATCATATCCAATCCTCTATCGTTTCCTCTATCCTATACTATCCTCTATCCTAGCCTATCCTCTATCCTATCCTAACCTCTATCCTATCCTTTCCTCAATCCTATTATATCCTCTATCCTATCCTACCCTCTTTGCTATCCTATCCTCTATCCTATCCTATCCTCTATCCTATCCTATCCTCTATCCTATCCTACCCTCTTTCCTATCCTATCCTCTATCCTATCCTATCCTATCCTTTATCCTATCCTCTATCCTATCCTATCCTCTATCCTATCCTACCCTCTTTCCTATCCGATCCTCGATCCTATCCCATCCTCTATTATATCCTATCCTCTATCCTATCCTATCCTCTATCCTATCCTACCCTCTTTCCTATCCGATCCTCTATCCTATCCCATCCTCTATTATATCCTATCCTCTGTCCTATCTTATCCTCTATCCTATCCTTTCCTCAATCCTATTATATCCTCAATCCTATTATGTCCTCTATCCTATCCTATCCTCTATCCTATCCTATCCTCTATCCTATCCTACCCTCTTTCCTATCTATACCCTCTTTCCTATCCTATCCTCTATCCTATCCTATCCTCTATCCTATCCTCTATCCTATCCTCTATCCTATCCTCTCCTCTATTATATCCTACCCTCTTTCTTATCCTATCCTCTATCCTATCCTATCCTCTATCCTATCCTATCCTCTATCCGATCCTCTATCCTATCCTAGCCTCTATTTTATCCTATCCTCTTTCCTATCCTATCCTCTATCCTATCCTACCCTCTATCCAATCCTATCCTCTATCCTATCCTACCCTCTTTCCTATCCTATCCTCTATCCTATCCTATCCTCTATCCTATCCTCTATCCTATCCTATCCTCTATCCTATCCTACCCTCTTTCCTATCCGATCCTCTATCCTATCCTATCCTCTATTATATCCTATCCTCTATCCTATCCAAACCTCTATCCTATCCTATCTTCAATCCTATCCCATACTCTATCCTATCCTACCCTCTGTCGTATCCTCTCCTCTATCGTATCCTATCCTCTATCCTACCCTATCCTCTATCCTATCCTATCCTCTATCCTATCCTATCCTCTATCCTATCCTATCTATCCTATCCTATCCTATACTCTGCCCTATCCAATCCTTTATCCTATCCAATCCTCTATCCTATCCGGTCCACTATCCTATACTATCCTCTATCATATCCTATACTCTATCCTATCCTATTCTCTGTCCTATCCTATCCTCTATCCTATCCTATCCTCTATCCTATCCTGTCCTCTATCCTATCCTATCCTCTATCCTTTCCTGTCCTCTATCCTATACTATTCTCTATCGTATACTATCCTATATCCTATCCTATCCTCTATCCTATCCTATCCTCTATCCTATCCTATCCTCTATCCTATCCTATCCTGTATACTATCCTATCCTATCCTCTATCCTATCCTATCCTCTATCCTATCCTATCCTCTATCCTAGAATATCCCCTATTCCATCCAATTCTCTATCCTATCCAATACTCTATTCTATAATATCCTCTATCCTATCCTCTATCCTATCCTATCCTTTATCCTATCGTATCCTCTGTCCTATCCCATTCTCCATCGTATCCTATCCTCTATCCTATCCTATCCTCTATCCTATAATATCCTCTATCCAATCCTATCCTCTATCCTATCCAATGCCCTATCCTATTCTCTATCCTATACTATCCTCTATCCTCTCCTATCCTCAATCCTATCCTATCCTCTACCCTATCCTATCCTCTATCCTATCCTACCCTCTTTCCTATCCTATCCTCTATCCTATCCTATCCTATCCTTTATCCTATCCTCTATCCTATCCTATCCTCTATCCTATCCTACCCTCTTTCCTATCCGATCCTCGATCCTATCCAATCCTCTATTATATCCTATCCTCTATCCTATCCTTTCCTCAATCCTATTATGTCCTCAATCCTATTATGTCCTCTATCCTATCCTATCCTCTATCCTATCCTCTATCCTACCCTCCAACCGATCCTCTATCCTATCCTATCAACTATCCTATTAAATTACCCATCCTATCCTCTATCCTATCCTATCCTCTATCCTATCCTATCCTCTATCCTATCCTATCCTCTATTCTATCCTCTATCCTATCCTCTATCCTATCCTACCCTCCATCCGATCCTCTATCCTATCCTATCCTCTATCCCATCCTCTCCTCTATCCTATCCTACCCTCTTTCCAATCCTATCCTCTATCCTATCCTATCCTCTATCCTATCCTATCCTGTACCCTATCCTATCCTGTATCCTATCCCATCCTCTATCCTATCCTACCCTCTGTCCTATCCTATCCTCTATCCTATCCTCTCCTCTATCCTATCCTCTCCTCTATCCTATCGTATCCTCTATCCTATCCCATCCTGTATCCTATCCTATCATCTATCCTATCCTATCCTATTCTCTATCCTATACTATCCTCTAACCTATCCTATTCTGTACCCTATCCTATCCTGTAGCCTATCCCATCCTCTATCCTATCCTATCATCTATTATATCCTGTCACCTATCCTATCCTATACTCTATCCTATACTATGCTCTATCCTATCCTATCCTTAATCCTCTCCTATTCCCTATCCTATACTATCCTCTAACCTATCGTGTCCTCTATCCTATCCCATGCTCTATCCTATCCTATCGTCTATCCTATAATATCCTCTATCCTATCCAATCCTCTATCCTATCCTCTATCCTATCCTCTATCCTATCCTCTATCCTATCCTCTATCCTCAAGGCTATCCTGTATCCTATCCCATCCTCTATCCTATCCTACCCTCTGTCCTATCCTATCCTCTATCCTATCCTCTCCTCTATCCTATCCTCTCCTCTATCCTATCGTATCCTCTATCCTATCCCATCCTGTATCCTATCCTATCATCTATCCTATCCTATCCTATTCTCTATCCTATACTATCCTCTAACCTATCCTATTCTGTACCCTATCCTATCCTGTAGCCTATCCCATCCTCTATCCTATCCTATCCTCTATTATATCCTGTCACCTATCCTATCCTATACTCTATCCTATACTATGCTCTATCCTATCCTATCCTCTATCCGATCCAATCCTCTATCCTATCTTCTATCCTATCCTCTATCCTATCATCTATCCTATCCTATCCTTAATCCTCTCCTATTCCCTATCCTATACTATCCTCTAACCTATCGTGTCCTCTATCCTATCCCATGCTCTATCCTATTCTATCGTCTATCCTATAATATCCTCTATCCTATCCAATCCTCTATCCTATCCTCTATCCTATCCTCTATCCTATCCTCTATCCTATCCTCTATCCTCAAGGCTATTCTGTATCCTATCCAATCCTCTATCGTATCCTATCCTCTATCCTATCTTATCCTCTATCCTATCTTATCCTCTATCCTATCGTATCTTCTATCGTATCCTATCCTCTATCCTATCCTATCCTCTATCCTATCCTATCCTATCCTCTATCCTATCCTATCCTATCCTCTATCCTATCCTATCCTATCCTATCCTCTATCCTATCCTATCCTCTATCCTATCCTATCCTCTATCCTATCCTATCCTCTATCCTATCCTATCCCCTATCCTATTCTATCCTCTATCCTATCCTATCCTCTATCCTATCCTATCCTCTATCCTATAATATCCCCTATTCCATCCACTTCTCTATCCTATCCAATCCTCTATTCTATAATATCCTCTATCCTATCCAATCCTCTATCCTATCCTCTATCCTATCCTATCCTCTACGCTATCATATCCTCTATCCTATCGTATTATCTATCGTGTCCCATCCTCTATCGTATCCTATCCTCTATCCTATCCTATCCTATATCCTATAATATCCTCTATCCTATCCTCTATCCTATCCTATCCTCTATCCTATAATATCCTCTACTCTATCCAATCCTCCATCCTGTCCTATCGTCTATTCTATCCTATCATCTATCCTATAACATCCTCCATCCAATCCTATTCTCTATCCTATCCAATCCCCTATCCTATCCTCTATCCTATCCTATCCTCTATCCTATCCTATCCTCTATCCTATCCTATCCTCTTTCCTATCTATACCCTCTTTCCTATCCTATCCTCTATCCTATCCTATCCTCTATCCTATCCTCTATCCTATCCTCTCCTCTATTATATCCTACCCTCTTTCTTATCCTATCCTCTATCCTATCCTATCCTCTATCCTATCCTATCCTCTATCCTATCCTACCCTCTATCCAATCCTATCCTCTATCCTATCCTACCCTCTTTCCTATCCTATCCTCTATCCTATCCTATCCTCTATCCTATCCTCTATCCTATCCTCTATCCTATCCTATCCTCTATCCTATCCTACCCTCTTTCCTATCCGATCCTCTATCCTATCCCATCCTCTATTATATCCTATCCTCTATCCTATCCAAACCTCTATCCTATCCTATCTTCAATCCTATCCCATACTCTATCCTATCCTACCCTCTGTCGTATCCTCTCCTCTATCGTATCCTATCCTCTATCCTACCCTATCCTCTATCCTATCCTATCCTCTATCCTATCCTATCCTTTATCCTATCGTATCCTCTGTCCTATCCCATTCTCCATCGTATCCTATCCTCAATCCTATCCTATCCTCTACCCTATCCTATCCTCTATCCTATCATATCCTCTATCCTATTGTATCCTCTATCATATCCCATCCTCTATCCTATCCTATCCTCAATCATATCCTACCCCCCATCCTATCCTATCCTCTATCCTATCGTATCATCTGTCCTATCCTATCCTCTATACTATCCTATCCAATTCTCTATCCTATACTCTCATCTAACCTATCCTATCCTTTATCCTATCATATCCTCTAACCAATCCCATCCTCTATCGTATCCTATCCTCTATCCTATCCTATCCTATATCGTAGATTATCCTCTATCCTATCCTATACTCTATCCTCTCCTATTCTCTGTCCTAACCTATCCTCTATCCTATCCCATCCTCTATCCTATCCTATCCTCAATCCTATCCTATCCCCCATCCTATCCTATCCTCTATCCTATCGTATCATCTGTCCTATCCTATCCTCTATACCATCCTATCCTATTCTCTATCCTATACTATCCTCTAACCTATCCTATCCTTTATCCTATCATATACTTTATCCTATCCCATCCTCTATCCTATCCTATCTTCTATCCTATAATATCTTCTATCCTATCCAATCCTCTATCCTATCCTCTATTCTAAAATATCCTCTATCCTTACTTATCCTCTATCCAATCCCATCCTCTGTCGTATCCTATCCTCTATCCTATCCTATCCTCTATCCTTACTTATCCTCTATCCAATCCCATCCTCTGTCGTATCCTATCCTCTATCCTATCCTATCCTATATCCTATAATATCCTCTATCCTATCCTATACTCTATCCCGTCCTATCCTCTATCCTATCCGAACCTCTACCCTATCCTATCCTTTATCCTATCGTATCCTCTGTCCTTTCACATTCTCCATCGTATCCTATCCTCTATCCTATCCTATCCTCTATCCTATAATATCCTCTATCCAATCCTATCCTCTATCCTATCCAATGCCCTATCCTATTCTCTATCCTATACTATCCTCTAACCCATTCTATCCTTTATCCTATCAAATCCTCTATCCCATCCTATCCTCAATCCTATCCCATACTCTATCCTATCCTACCCTCTGTCCTATCCTATCCTCTATCCTATCCTATCCTGTATCCTATCATATCCTGTAACCTATCCTATCCTGTACCCTATCCTATCCTGTATCCTATCCCATCCTCTATCCTATCCTACCCTCTGTCCTATCCTATCCTCTATCCTATCCTCTCCTCTATCCTATCCTCTCCTCTATCCTATCGTATCCTCTATCCTATCCCATCCTGTATCCTATCCTATCATCTATCCTATCCTATCCTATTCTCTATCCTATACTATCCTCTAACCTATCGTGTCCTCTATCCTATCCCATGCTCTATCCTATCCTATCGTCTATCCTATAATATCCTCTATCCTATCCAATCCTCTATCCTATCCTCTATCCTATCCTCTATCCTCAAGGCTATCCTGTATCCTATCCAATCCTCTATCCTATCCTTTCCTCTATCCAATCCCATCCTCTATCGTATCGTATCCACTATGCTATCCTATCCTATATCCTACATTATCCTCTATCCTATCCTATACTCTATCCTATCCTCTCCTCTGTCCTGTCCTATCCTCTATCCTATCCCATCCTCTATCGTATCCAATCCTCTATCCTATCTTATCCTCTATCCTATCTTATCCTCTATCCTATCGTATCCTCTATCGTATCCTATCCTCTATCCTATCTTATCCTCTATCCTATCCTATCCTCTATCCTATCCTATCCTATCCTCTATCCTATCCTATCCTATCCTATCCTCTATCCTATCCTATCCTCTATCCTATCCTATCCTCTATCCTATCCTATCCTCTATCCTATCCTATCCCCTATCCTATTCTATCCTCTATCCTATCCTATCCTCTATCCTATCCTATCCTCTATCCTATCCTATCCTCTATCCTATAATATCCCCTATTCCATCCACTTCTCTATCCTATCCAATCCTCTATCCTATCCAATCCTCTATCCTATCCTCTATCCTATCCTATCCTCTACGCTATCCTATCCTCTATCCTATCGTATTATCTACCGTGTCCCATCCTCTATCGTATCCTATCCTCTATCCTATCCTATCCTATATCCTATAATATCCTCTATCCTATCCTCTATCCTATCCTATCCTCTATCCTATAATATCCTCTACTCTATCCAAGCCTCCATCCTGTCCTATCCTCTATCCTATCCTATCATCTATCCTATAACATCCTCCATCCAATCCTATCCTCTATCCTATCCAATCCCCTATCCTATCCTCTATCCTATCCTATCCTCTATCCTATCCTATCCTCTATCCTATCCTATCCTCTATCCTATCCTATCCTCTATCCTATAATATCCCCTATTCTATCCTATCGTCTATTCTATCCAATCCCCTATCCTATTCTCTATCCTATCCTATCCTCAATCCTATACTATCCTGTATCCTATCCTATCCCCTATCCTTTCCTGGCCTCTATAATATCGTATCCTCTATCCTATAATATCATCTATCCTATCCTATTCTCTATCCTATCCTATCCTCTATCCTATCTTATCCTCAATCCTACTCTATACACTATCCTATCCTATCCTCTATCCTATCCTATCCTCTATCCTATCCTATCCTCTATCCTATCCTATCCTCTATCCTATCCTATCCTCTATCCTATCCTCTATACTATCCTATCCTCTTTCCTATCATATCCTCAATCCTATAATATCCACTATCCTATCCAATCCCCTATCCTATTCTCTACCCTATCCTATTCTCTATCCTATCCTATCCTCCATCCTATCCTATCCTCTATACTATCCTATACTCTATCCTATAATATCATCTATCCTAACCAATCCTCAACCCTATCGTATCCTCAATCCAATCCTACACTCTATCCTGTTCTATCCGCATCCCTATCCTATCCTCTATACTATAATATCCTCTATCATTTCCAATCCCCTATCCTATACTCTATCCTGTCCTATCCTCTATCGTATCCCATCCTCTATCCTATCCTATCCTATCCTCTATCCTATCCTATCCTCTATCCTATTATATCCACTTTCCTATCCTATCCTCTATCCTATTCTATCCTCTATCCAATCCTATCCTCTATCCTATCCTATGCTCTATCCTATCCAATCCCCTATCCTATCCTCAATCCTATCCTATCCTCTATCCTATCCTATCCTCTATACTATCCTATCCTCTATCCTATCCTATCCTCTATCCTATCATATCCTATCCTATCCTATCCTCTATCCTATCCTATCCTATATCCTATAATATCCCCTATTCTATCCTATCATCTATCCTATCCAATCCCCTATCCTATTCTCTATTCT
Organism: Halictus rubicundus; assembly: GCF_050948215.1. Lineage (NCBI taxonomy): Eukaryota > Metazoa > Arthropoda > Insecta > Hymenoptera > Halictidae > Halictus > Halictus rubicundus. The sequence goes on from NW_027488623.1 coordinate 869,350, forward strand.
ATCCTATCCTCAATCCTATCCTATCCTGTATCCTATCCTATCCTCTATCCTTTCCTGGCCTCTATACTATCGTATCCTCAATCCTATCCTATCCACTATCCTATCCAATCCCCTATCCTATTCTCTATCCGATCCTATCCTCTATCCTATCCAATCCCCTATCCTATTCTCTACCCTATCCTATTCTCTATCCTATCCTATCCTCCATCCTATCCTATCCTCTATACTATCCTATACTCTATCCTATAATATCATCTATCCTAACCAATCCTCAACCCTATCGTATCCTCAATCCAATCCTACACTCTATCCTGTTCTATCCGCATCCCTATCCTATCCTCTATACTATAATATCCTCTATCATTTCCAATCCCCTATCCTATACTCTATCCTGTCCTATCCTCTATCCTATCCCATCCTCTATCCTATCCTATCCTATCCTCTATCCTATCCTATCCTCTATCCTATTATATCCACTTTCCTATCCTATCCTCTATCCTATTCTATCCTCTATCCTATCCTATCCTCTATCCTATCCTATGCTCTATCCTATCCAATCCCCTATCCTATCCTCAATCCTATCCTATCCTCTATCCTATCCTATCCTCTATCCTATCCTATCCTCTATCCTATCCTATCCTCTATCCTATCCTATCCTCTATCCTATCCTATCCTCTATCCTATCCTATCCTATCCTATCCTCTATCCTATCCTATCGTCTATCCTATCCTATCCTCTATCCTATTATATCCACTTTCCTATCCTATCCTCTATCCTATTCTATCCTCTATCCTATCCTATCCTCTATCCTATCCTATGCTCTATCCTATCCAATCCCCTATCCTATCCTCAATCCTATCCTATCCTCTATCGTATCCTATCCTCTATCCTATCCTATCCTCTATCCTATCCTATCCTCTATCCTATCCTATCCTCTCTCCTATCCTATCCTCTATCCGATCCTCTCTCCTATCCTCTATCCTATGCTATCCTCTATCCTATCCTCTCCTCTATCCTATCCTACCCTCTTTCCAATCCTATCCTCTATCCTATACTATCCTCTATCCTATCCTATCCTCTATCCTATCCTATCCTCTATCCTATCCTATCCTTTATACTATCCTATCCTCTATCCTATCCTATCCTCTATCCTATCCTATCCTCTATCCTATCCTATCCTCTATCCTATCCTACCCTCTTTCCTATCTTTACCCTCTTTCCTATCCTATCCTCTATCCTATCCTATCCTCTATCCTATCCTATCCTCTATACTATCCTATCCTCTATCCTATCCCATCCTCTATCCTATCCTATCCTCTATCCTATCCTATCCTCTATCCTATCCTACCCTCTTTCCTATCTTTACCCTCTTTCCTATCCTATCCTCTATCCTATCCTATCCTCTATCCTATCCTCTGTCCTATCCTATCCTCTATCCTATCCTACCCTCTTTCCTATCCGATCCTCTATCCTATCCCATCCTCTATTATATCCCATCCTCTATCCTTTCCAATCCCCTATCCTATCCTCAATCCTATCCTATCCTCTATCGTATCCTATCCTCTATCCTATCCTATCCTCTATCCTATCCTATCCTCTATCCTATCCTATCCTCTCTCCTATCCTATCCTCTATCCGATCCTCTCTCCTATCCTCTATCCTATGCTATCCTCTATCCTATCCTCTCCTCTATCCTATCCTACCCTCTTTCCAATCCTATCCTCTATCCTATACTATCCTCTATCCTATCCTATCCTCTATCCTATCCTATCCTCTATCCTATCCTATCCTCTATCCTATCCTATCCTCTATCCTATCCTATCCTCTATCCTATCCTATCCTCTATCCTATCCTATTATCTATCCTATCCTATCCTCTATCCTATACTATGCTCTATCCTATCCTATCCTCTATCCTATCCTATCCTCTATCCTATCCTATCCTGTATGCTATAATATTCTCTATCCCATCCATTACTTTGTTCTATCCTCTATACTATCATCCATCCTATCCTATCCACTATCCTATCCTATCCTCTAACCAATCCTATCCTTTATCCTATCGTATCCTCTATCCTATCCTATTCTGTATCCTATCCTATCCTCTATCCTATCCTATCCTCTATCCTATCCAGTCCCCTATTCTATCCTCTATCCCATCCTATACTCAATCCTATCCTATACTGTATTATATCCTATCCTCTATCCTATCCTCTAACATATCGTATCCTCTATCCTATCCTATCCTCTACTCTATAATATCCTCTATCCTATCCTATCCTCTATCCTATTCTATCCTCTATACTATCCTATCCTCTATCCTATCCTATCCTCTATCCTATCCTATCCTCTATCCTATCCTATCATCTGTCCTATCCTATCCTCTATCCTATCCTATCGTCTATCCTATCCTATCCTCTATCCTATCCTATCCTCTATCACATCCTATCCTATCCTCTATCCTATCCTATCCACTATCCTATCCTATCCTCTATCCTATCCTCTATCCTATCCTATCCTCTATCCTATCCTATCCTCTATCCTATCCTATTATCTATCCTATCCTATCCTCTATCCTATACTATCCCCTATCCTATCCTATCCTCTATCCTATCCTATCCTTTATCCTATCCTATCCTCAATCCTATCCTATCCTCTATAGTATCCTATCCTGTATCCTATCCTATCCTCTATCCTATCCTATCCTCTATCCTATCCTATCCTCTATCCTATCCTATCCTCTATCCTATCCTATCCTCTATCCTATCCTATCCTCTATCCTATCCTATCCTCTATCCTATCCAATACCCTATCCTATCCTCTATCCCATCCTATACTCAATCCTATCCTATACTGTATTATATCCTATTATCTCTCCTATCCTCTATCATATCGTATCCTCTATCCTATCCTATCCTCTACCCTATAATATCCTCTATCCTATCCTATTCTCTATCCTATCCTCTCCTCTATCCTATCCTATCCTCTATCCTATCCTATCCTCTATCCTATCCTATCCTCTATCCTATCCTATCCACTATCCTATCCTATCCTCTATCCTATCCTCTATCCTATCCTATCCTCTATGCTATAATATTCCCTATCCCATCCATTACTTTGTTCTATCCTCTATACTATCATCCATCCTATCCTATCCACTATCCTATCCTATCCTCTAACCAATCCTATCCTTTATCCTATCCTATCCTCTATCCTATCCTATTCTGTATCCTATCCTATCCTCTATCCTATCCTATCCTCTATCCTATCCAATACCCTATCCTATCCTCTATCCCATCCTATAATCAATCCTATCCTATACTGTATTATATCCTATTATCTTTCCTATCCTCCATCATATCGTATCCTCTATCCTATCCTATCCTCTACCCTATAATATCCTCTATCCTATCCTATTCTCTATCCTATCCTCTCCTCTATCCTATCCTATCCTCTATCCTATCCTATCCTCTATCCTATCCTATCCTCTATCCTATCCTATCCACTATCCTATCCTATCCTCTATCCTATCCTCTATCCTATCCTATCCTGTATGCTATAATATTCCCTATCCCATCCATTACTTTGTTCTATCCTCTATACTATCATCCATCCTATCCTATCCACTATCCTATCCTATCCTCTATCCTATCCTCTATCCTACCCTATCCTCTATCCTATCCTATCCTCTATCCTATCCTATTATCTATCCTATCCTATCCTCTATCCTATACTATCCCCTATCCTATCCTATCCTCTATCCTATCCTCTATCCTATCCTATCCTCTATCCTATCCTATCCTCTATCCTATCCTATCCTCTATCCTATCCTATCCTCTATCCTATCCTATCCTCTATCCTATCCAATCCTCTATCCTATCCTACCCTCTATCCTATCCTATCCTCTATCCTATCCTATCCTCTATCCTATCCTATTATATATCCTATCCTATCCTCTATCCTATACTATCCTCTATCCTATCCTATCCTCTATCCTATCCTATCCTCTATCCTATCCAATACCCTATCCTATCCTCTATCCCATCCTATACTCAATCCTATCCTATACTGTATTATATCCTATTATCTTTCCTATCCTCTATCATATCGTATCCTCTATCCTATCCTATCCTCTACCCTATAATATCCTCTATCCTATCCTATCCTCAATCCTATCCTATCCTCTTTCCTATCCCATCCCCTATCCTATCCTCTATAGTATCCTATCCTCTATCCTATCCTATCCTCTATCCTATCCTATCCTCTATCCTATCCTATCCTCTATCCTATCCTATCCTCTACCCTATCCTATCCTCTATCCTATCCTATCCTCAATCCTATCCTATCCTCTTTCCTATCCCATCCCCTATCCTATCCTCTATAGTATCCTATCCTCTATCCTATCCTATCCTCTATCCTATCCTATCCTCTATCCTATCCTATCCTCTATCCTATCCTATCCAATCCCGTATCCTATCCTCTATCCCATCCTATACTCAATCCTATCCTATACTGTATTATATCCTATCCTCTATCCTATCCTCTAACATATCGTATCCTCTATCCTATCCTATCCTCTACTCTATAATATCCTCTATCCTATCCTATCCTCTATCCTATTCTATCCTCTATACTATCCTATCCTCTATCCTATCCTATCCTCTATCCTATCCTATCCTCTATCCTATCCTATCATCTGTCCTATCCTATCCTCTATCCTATCCTATCGTCTATCCTATCCTATCCTGTATCCTATCCTATCCTCTATCCTATCCTATCCTATCCTCTATCCTATCCTATCCACTATCCTATCCTATCCTCTATCCTATCCTCTATCCTATCCTATCCTCTATCCTATCCTATCCTCTATCCTATCCTATTATCTATCCTATCCTATCCTCTATCCTATACTATCCCCTATCCTATCCTATCCTCTATCCTATCCTATCCTTTATCCTATCCTATCCTCAATCCTATCCTATCCTCTATAGTATCCTATCCTGTATCCTATCCTCTAACATATCGTATCCTCTATCCTATCCTATCCTCTACTCTATAATATCCTCTATCCTATCCTATCCTCTATCCTATTCTATCCTCTATACTATCCTACCCTCTATCCTATCCTATCCTCTATCCTATCCTATCCTCTATCCTATCCTATCATCTGTCCTATCCTATCCTCTATCCTATCCTATCGTCTATCCTATCCTATCCTCTATCCTATCCTATCCTCTATCCTATCCTATCCTATCCTCTATCCTATCCTATCCACTATCCTATCCTATCCTCTATCCTATCCTCTATCCTATCCTATCCTCTATCCTATCCTATCCTCTATCCTATCCTATTATCTATCCTATCCTATCCTCTATCCTATACTATCCCCTATCCTATCCTATCCTCTATCCTATCCTATCCTTTATCCTATCCTATCCTCAATCCTATCCTATCCTCTATAGCATCCTATCCTGTATCCTATCCTATCCTATATCCTATCCTATCCTCTATCCTATCCTATCCTCTATCCTATCCTATCCTCTACCCTATAATATCCTCTATCCTATCCTATCCTCAATCCTATCCTATCCTCTTTCCTATCCCATCCCCTATCCTATCCTCTATACTATCCTATCCTCTATCCTATCCTATCCTCTATCCTATCCTATCCTCTATCCTATCCTATCCTCTATCCTATCCTATCCTCTACCCTATCCTATCCTCTATCCTATCCTATCCTCTATCCTATCCTAGCATCTGTCCTATCCTATCCTCTATCCTATCCAATCCCCTATCCTATCCTCTATCCCATCCTATACTCAATCCTATCCTATACTGTATTATATCCTATCCTCTATCCTATCCTCTAACATATCGTATCCTCTATCCTATCCTATCCTCTACTCTATAATATCCTCTATCCTATCCTATCCTCTATCCTATTCTATCCTCTATACTATCCTATCCTCTATCCTATCCTATCCTCTATCCTATCCTATCCTCTATCCTATCCTATCCTCTATCCTATTCTATCCTCTATACTATCCTATCCTCTATCCTATCCTATCCTCTATCCTATCCTATCCTCTATCCTATCCTATCATCTGTCCTATCCTATCCTCTATCCTATCCTATCGTCTATCCTATCCTATCCTGTATCCTATCCTATCCTCTATCCTATCCTATCCTATCCTCTATCCTATCCTATCCACTATCCTATCCTATCCTCTATCCTATCCTCTATCCTATCCTATCCTCTATCCTATCCTATCCTCTATCCTATCCTATTATCTATCCTATCCTATCCTCTATCCTATACTATCCCCTATCCTATCCTATCCTCTATCCTATCCTATCCTTTATCCTATCCTATCCTCAATCCTATCCTATCCTCTATAGTATCCTATCCTGTATCCTATCCTATCCTCTATCCTATCCTATCCTCTATCCTATCCTATCCTCTATCCTATCCTATCCTCTATCCTATCCTATCCTCTATCCTATCCAATACCCTATCCTATCCTCTATCCCATCCTATACTCAATCCTATCCTATACTGTATTATATCCTATTATCTTTCCTATCCTCTATCATATCGTATCCTCTATCCTATCCTATCCTCTACCCTATAATATCCTCTATCCTATCCTATTCTCTATCCTATCCTCTCCTCTATCCTATCCTATCCTCTATCCTATCCTATCCTCTATCCTATCCTATCCTCTATCCTATCCTATCCACTATCCTATCCTATTCTCTATCCTATCCTCTATCCTATCCTATCCTCTATGCTATAATATTCCCTATCCCATCCATTACTTTGTTCTATCCTCTATACTATCATCCATCCTATCCTATCCACTATCCTATCCTATCCTCTAACCAATCCTATCCTTTATCCTATCCTATCCTCTAACCAATCCTATCCTTTATCCTATCCTATCCTCTATCCTATACTATCCCCTATCCTATCCTATCCTCTATCCTATCCTATCCTTTATCCTATCCTATCCTCAATCCTATCCTATTCTCTATAGTATCCTATCCTGTATCCTATCCTATCCTCTATCCTATCCTATCCTCTATCCTATCCTATCCTCTATCCTATCCTATCCTCTATCCTATCCTATCCTCTATCCTATCCTATCCTCTATCCTATCCAATCCTCTATCCTATCCTATCCTCTATGCTATCCTATCCTCTATCCTATCCTATCCTCTATCCTATCCTATTATATATCCTATCCTATCCTCTATCCTATACTATCCTCTATCCTATCCTATCCTCTATCCTATCCTATCCTCTATCCTATCCAATACCCTATCCTATCCTCTATCCCATCCTATACTCAATCCTATCCTGTACTGTATTATATCCTATTATCTTTCCTATCCTCTATCATATCGTATCCTCTATCCTATCCTATCCTCTACCCTATAATATCCTCTATCCTATCCTATTCTCTATCCTATCCTCTCCTCTATCCTATCCTATCCTCTATCCTATACTATCCTCTATCCTATCCTATCCTCTATCCTATCCTATCCACTATCCTATCCTATCCTCTATCCTATCCTCTATCCTATCCTATCCTCTATGCTATAATATTCCCAATCCCATCCATTACTTTGTTCTATCCTCTATACTATCATCCATCCTATCCTATCCACTATCCTATCCTATCCTCTAACCAATCCTATCCTTTATCCTATCCTATCCTCTATCCTATCCTATTCTGTATCCTATCCTATCCTCTATCCTATCCTATCCTCTATCCTATCCAATACCCTATCCTATCCTCTATCCCATCCTATAATCAATCCTATCCTATACTGTATTATATCCTATTATCTTTCCTATCCTCTATCATATCGTATCCTCTATCCTATCCTATCCTCTACCCTATAATATCCTCTATCCTATCCTATTCTCTATCCTATCCTCTCCTCTATCCTATCCTATCCTCTATCCTATCCTATCCTCTATCCTTTCCTATCCACTATCCTATCCTATCCTCTATCCTATCCTCTATCCTATCCTCTATCCTATCCTATCCTCTATGCTATAATATTCCCTATCCCATCCATTACTTTGTTCTATCCTCTATACTATCATCTATCCTATCCTATCCTCTATCCTATCCAATCCTCTATCCTATCCTATCCTCTATCCTATCCTATCCTCTATCCTATCCTATCCTCTATCCTATCCTATTATATATCCTATCCTATCCTCTATCCTATACTATCCTCTATCCTATCCTATCCTCTATCCTATCCTATCCTCTATCCTATCCAATACCCTATCCTATCCTCTATCCCATCCTATACTCAATCCTATCCTATACTGTATTATATCCTATTATCTTTCCTATCCTCTATCATATCGTATCCTCTATCCTATCCTATCCTCTACCCTATAATATCCTCTATCCTATCCTATTCTCTATCCTATCCTCTCCTCTATCCTATCCTATCCTCTATCCTATCCTATCCTCTATCCTATCCTATCCACTATCCTATCCTATCCTCTATCCTATCCTCTATCCTATCCTATCCTCTATGCTATATATTCCCTATCCCATCCATTACTTTGTTCTATCCTCTATACTATCATCCATCCTATCCTATCCACTATCCTATCCTATCCTCTAACCAATCCTATCCTTTATCCTATCCTATCCTCTATCCTATCCTATTCTGTATCCTATCCTATCCTCTATCCTATCCTATCCTCTATCCTATCCAATACCCTATCCTATCCTCTATCCCATCCTATACTCAATCCTATCCTATACTGTATTATATCCTATTATCTTTCCTATCCTCTATCATATCGTATCCTCTATCCTATCCTATCCTCTACCCTATAATATCCTCAATCCTATCCTATTCTCTATCCTATCCTCTCCTCTATCCTATCCTATCCTCTATCCTATCCTATCCTCTATCCTATCCTATCCTCTATCCTATCCTATCCACTATCCTATCCTATCCTCTATCCTATCCTCTATCCTATCCTATCCTCTATCCTATCCTATCCTCTATCCTATCCTATTATCTATCCTATCCTATCCCCTATCCTATACTATGCTCTATCCTATCCTATCCTCTATCCTATACTATCCTCTATCCTATCCTATCCTCTATCCTATCCTATCCACTATCCTATCCTATCCTCTATCCTATCCTCTATCCTATCCTATCCTCTATCCTATCCTATCCTCTATCATATCCTATTATCTATCCTATCCTATCCTCTATCCTATACTATCCTGTATCCTATCCTATCCTCTATCCTATCCTATCCTGTATCCTATCCTATCCTCTATCCTATCCTATCCTCTATCATATCCTATTATCTATCCTATCCTATCCTCTATCCTATCCTATCCTCTATCCTATCCTATCCTCTATCCTATCCTATCCTCTATCCTATCCTATCCACTATCCTATCCTATCCTCTATCCTATCCTCTATCCTATCCTATCCTCTACCCTATCCTATCCTCTATCCTATCCTATCCTCTATCCTATCCTATCCTCTATCCTATCCTATCCTCTATCCTATCCTATCCTCTATCCTATCCTATCCTCTATCCTATCCAATACCCTATCCTATCCTCTATCCCATCCTATACTCAATCCTATCCTATACTGTATTATATCCTATCCTCTTTCCTATCCTCTATCATATCCTATCCTCTATCCTATTCTATCCTCTATCCTATCCTATCCTCTATCCTATCCAATACCCTATCCTATCCTCTATCCTATCCTTTCCTCTATCCTATCGTATCCTCTATCCTATAATATCCTCAATCCTATCCAATCCTCTATCCTATCCTCTGTCATATCCTCTATCCTATCCAATCCTCTATCCTATCCTATCCCCTATCCTATCGTATCCTCTATCCTGTCCCATCCTCTATCCTATCCCATCCTCTATCCTATCAAATCCACTATCATATAATATCCTCTAGCCTATCCTATCCTCTATCCTATCCCACCGTTTGTCCTATCCTATCCTCTATCCTATCCTATCGCCTATCCTATAATATCCTCTATCCTATCCTATGCTCTATCCTATCCAATCCCCTATCCTATCTCAATCTTATCCTATCCTCTATCCTATAATATCCTCTATCCTATCCAATCCTCTATCCTATCCTATCCTCTACCCTATCATATCCTCTTTCCTTTCCTATCCTCTATCCTATTCTATCCTTTATCCTATCCTATCCTTTATCCTATCCTATCCTCAATCCTATCCTATCCTCTATCCTATCCTCTATCCTATCCTATCCTCTATCCTATCCTATCCTCTATCCTATCCTATTATCTATCCTATCCTATCCTCTATCCTATACTATCCTCAATCCTATCCTATCCTCTATCCTATCCTATATTCTCTACCCTATAATATCCTCTATCCTATCCTATCCTCTATCCTATCCTCTCCTCTATCCTATCCTATCCTGTATCCTATCCTATCCTCTATCCTATCCTATCCTCTATCCTATCCTATCCACTATCCTATCCAATCCTCTATCCTATCCTCTATCCTATCCTATCCTCTATCCTATCCTATCCTCTATCCTATCCTATTATCTATCCTATATTATCCTCTATCCTATCATATCCTCTATCCTATCCTATCCTGTATGCTATCCTATCCTGTATCCTATCCTATCTTCTATGCTATAATATTCCCTATCCCATCCATTACTTTGTTCTATCCTCTATACTATCATCCATCCTATCCTATCCACTATCCTATCCTATCCTCTACCCTATAATATCCTCTATCCTATCCTATTCTCTATCCTATCCTCTCCTCTATCCTATCCTATCCTCTATCCTATCCTATCCTGTATCCTATCCTATCCTCTATCCTATCCTATCCACTATCCTATCCTATCCTCTATCCTATCCTCTATACTATCCTATCCTCTATCCTATCCTATCCTCTATCCTATCCTATTATCTATCCTATCCTATCCTCTATCCTATACTATGCTCTATCCTATCCTATCCTCTATCCTATACTATCCTCTATCCTATCCTATCCTCTATCCTATCCTATCCTCTATCCTATCCTTTCCTCTATCCTATCCTATCCCCTATCCTATCCTATCCTCTATCCTATCCTATCCTCTATCCTATCCTATCCTCTATCCTATCCTATCCTCTATCCTATCCTATCCTCTATCCTATCCTATCCTCTATCCTATCCTATCCACTATCCTATCCTATCCTCTATCCTATCCTCTATCCTATTCTATCCTCTATCCTATCCTATCCTCTATCATATCCTATTATCTATCCTATCCTATCCTCTATCCTATACTATCCTCTATCCTATCCTATCCTCTATCCTATCCTATCCTCTATCCTATCCTATCCTCTATGCTATAATATTCTCTATCCCATCCATTACGTTGTTCTATCCTCTATACTATCATCCATCCTATCCTATCCACTATCCTATCCTATCCTCTAACCAATCCTATCCTTTATCCTATCCTATCCTCTATCCTATCCTATTCTGTATCCTATCCTATCCTCTATCCTATCCTATCCTATCCTTTATCCTACCCTATCCTCAATCCTATCCTATCATCTATCCTATCCTCTATCCTATCCTATCCTCTATCCTATCCTATCCTCTATCCTATCCTATCCTCTATCCTATCCTATCCTCTATCCTATCCTATCTTCTATCCTATCCTATCCTCTGTCCTATCCTATCCTCTATGCTATAATATTCTCTATCCCATCCGTTACTTTGTTCTATCCTCTATACTATCATCCATTCTATCCTATCCACTATCCTATCCTATCCTCTAACCAATCCTATCCTTTATCCTATCCTATCCTCTATCCTATCCTATTCTGTATCCTATCCTATCCTCTATCCTATCCTATCCTCTATCCTATCCAATACCCTATCCTATCCTCTATCCCATCCTATACTCAATCCTATCCTATACTGTATTATATCCTATCCTCTTTCTTATCCTCTATCATATCGTATCCTCTATCCTATCCTATCCTCTACCCTATAATATCCTCTATCCTATCCTATTCTCCATCCTATCCTCTCCTCTATCCTATCCTATCCTCTATCCTATCCTATCATCTATCCTATCCTATCCTCTATCCTATCCTATCCACTATCCTATCCTATCCTCTATCCTATCCTCTAACCTATCCTATCCTCTATCCTATCCTATCCTCTATCCTATCCTATTATCTATCTTATCCTATCCTCTATCCTATACTATGCTCTATCCTATCCTATCCTCTATCCTATACTATCCTCTATCCTATCCTATCCTCTACCCTATAATATCCTCTATCCTATCCTATTCTCCATCCTATCCTCTCCTCTATCCTATCCTATCCTCTATCCTATCCTATCATCTATCCTATCCTATCCTCTATCCTATCCTATCCACTATCCTATCCTATCCTCTATCCTATCCTCTATCCTATCCTATCCTCTATCCTATCCTATTATCTATCCTATCCTATCCTCTATCCTATACTATGCTCTATCCTATCCTATCCTCTATCCTATACTATCCTCTATCCTATCCTATCCTCTATCCTATCCTATCCTCTATCCTATCCTATCCTCTATCCTATCCTTTCCTCTATCCTATCCTATCCTCTATCCTATCCTATCCTCTATCCTATCCTATCCTCTATCCTATCCTATCCTCTATCCTATCCTATCCTCTATCCTATCCTATCCTCTATCCTATCCTCTATCCTATCCTCTATCCTATCCTATCCTCTATCCTATCCTATCCTCTATCCTATCCTATCCTCTATCCTATCCTATCCTCTATCCTATCCTATCCTCTATCCTATCCTATCCTCTATCCTATCCTATCCTCTATCCTATCCTATATTCTCTACCCTATAATATCCTCTATCCTATCGTATCCTCTATCCTATAATATCCTCAATCCTATCCAATCCTCTATCCTATCCTCTGTCATATCCTCTATCCTATCCTATGCTCTATCCTATCCAATCCCCTATCCTATCTCAATCTTATCCTATCCTCTATCCTATAATATCCTCTATCCTATCCAATCCTCTATCCTATCCTATCCTCTATCCTATCATATCCTGTTTCCTTTCCTATCCTCTATCCTATTCTATCCTCTATCCTATCCTATCCTCTATCCTATCCTATGCTCTATCCTATCCAATCCCCTATCCTATCCTCAATCCTATTCTCTATCCTATCCTATGCTCTATCCTATCCAATCCCCTATCCTATCCTCAATCCTATCCTCTATCCTATCCTATCCTCTATCCTATCCTCAATCCTATCCTCTATCCTATCCTATCCTCTATCCTATCCTATGCTCTAGTCTATCCTATGGTCTATCCTATCCTATCCTCTATCCTATATTCTATCCCATCCTCTATCCTATCCTATCCTCTATCCTATCCTACCCTCTATCCTATTATATCCACTTTCCTATCCTATCCTCTATCCTATTCTATCCTGTATACTATCCTATCCTCTATCCTATCATATCCTCTATCCTATCCTATTATCTATCCTATCGTATCCTCTATCCTATACTATCCTCTATCCTATCCTATCCTCTATCCTATCCTATCCTCTACTCTATAATATCCTCTATCCTATCCTATCCTCTATCCTATTCTATCCTCTATACTATCCTATCCTCTATCCTATCCTATCCTCTATCGTATCCTATTATCTATCCTATCCTATCCTCTATCCTATCCTATCCTCTATCCTATCCTATCCTCTATCCTATCCTTTCCTCTATCCTATCCTATCCTCTATCCTATCCTATCCACTATCCTATCCTATCCTCTATCCTATCCAATCCTCTATCCTATCCTATCCTGTATCCTATCCTACCCTCCATCCGATCCTCTATCCTATCCTATCATCTATCCTATTCTATCCTCTATCCTATGCTATCTTCTATCCTATCCTATCCTGTATCCTATCCTATCCTCAATCCGATCCTCTATCCTATCCTATCATCTATCCTATTCTATCCTCTATCCTATCCTATCCTCTATCCTATCCTCTCCTCTATCCTATCCTACCCTCTTTCCAATCCTATCCTCTATCCTATCCTATTCTCTATCCTATCCTATTCTCTATCCGATCCTCTATCCTATCCTAGCCTCTATCCTATCCTATCCTCTATCCTATCCTATCCTCTATCCTATCCTATCCACTATCCTATCCTATCCTCTATCCTATCCTCTATCCTATCCTCTATCCTATCCTATCCTCTATCATATCCTATTATCTATCCTATCCTATCCTCTATCCTATACTATCCTCTATCCTAACCTATCCTCTATCCTATCCTATCCTCTATCCTATCCTATCCTCTATCCTATCCTATCCTCTATGCTATAATATTCTCTATCCCATCCATTACTTTGTTCTATCCTCTATACTATCATCCATCCTATCCTATCCACTATCCTATCCTATCCTCTAACCAATCCTATCCTTTATCCTATCCTATCCTCTATCCTATCCTATTCTGTATCCTATCCTATCCTCTATCCTATCCTATCCTTTATCCTACCCTATCCTCAATCCTATCCTATCATCTATCCTATCCTCTATCCTATCCTATCCTCTATCCTATCCTATCCTCTATCCTATCCTTTCCTCTATCCTATCCTATCCTCTATCCTATCCTATCCTCTATCCTATCCTATCCTCTATCCTATCCTATCCTCTATCCTATCCTATCCTCTATCCTATCCTATCCTCTATGCTATAATATTCTCTATCCCATCCGTTACTTTGTTCTATCCTCTATACTATCATCCATTCTATCCTATCCACTATCCTATCCTATCCTCTAACCAATCCTGTCCTTTATCCTATCCTATCCTCTAGCCTATCCTATCCTCTATCCTATCCTATCCTCTATCCTATCCTTTCCTCTATCCTATCCTATCCTCTATCCTATCCTATCCTCTATCCTATCCTATCCTCTATCCTATCCTATCCTCCATCCTATCCTATTATCTATCCTATCCTATCCTCTATCCTATACTATGCTCTATCCTATCCTATCCTCTATCCTATACTATCCTCTATCCTATCCTATCCTCTATCCTATCCTATCCTCTACCCTATAATATCCTCTATCCTATCCTATTCTCCATCCTATCCTCTCCTCTATCCTATCCTATCCTCTATCCTATCCTATCATCTATCCTATCCTATCCTCTATCCTATCCTATCCACTATCCTATCCTATCCTCTATCCTATCCTCTATTCTATCCTATCCTCTATCCTATCCTATTATCTATCCTATCCTATCCTCTATCCTATACTATGCTCTATCCTATCCTATCCTCTATCCTATACTATCCTCTATCCTATCCTATCCTCTATCCTATCCTATCCTCTATCCTATCCTATCCTCTATCCTATCCTTTCCTCTATCCTATCCTATCCTCTATCCTATCCTATCCTCTATCCTATCCTATCCTCTATCCTATCCTATCCTCTATCCTATCCTATCCTCTATCCTACCCTATCCTCTATCCTATCCTATCCTCTATCCTATCCTATCCTCTATCCTATCCTCTATCCTATCCTCTATCCTATCCTATCCTCTATCCTATCCTATCCTCTATCCTATCCTATCCTCTATCCTATCCTATCCTCTATCCTATCCTATCCTCTATCCTATCCTATCCTCTATCCTATCCTATCCTCTATTCTATCCTATCCTCTATCCTATCCTATCCTCTATCCTATCCTATCCTCTATCCTATCCAATACCCTATCCTATCCTCTATCCCATCCTATACTCAATCCTATCCTATACTGTATTATATCCTATCCTCTTTCCTATCCTCTATCATATCCTACCCTATATCCTATTCTATCCTCTATCCTATCCTATCCTCTATCCTATCCAATACCCTATCCTATCCTCTATCCAATCCTATACTCAATCCTATCCTATACTGTATTATATCCTATCCTCTTTCCTATCCTCTATCATATCCTATTCTCTATCCTATTCTATCCTCTATCCTATCCTATCCTCTATCCTATCCTATCCTCTATCCTATCCTATCCTCTATCCTATCCTTTCCTCTATCCTATCCTATCCTCTATCCTATCCTATCCTCTATCCTATTCTATCCTCTATCCTATCCTATCCTCTATCCTATCCTATCCTCTATCCTATCCTATCCTCTATCCTATCCTCTATCCTATCCTCTATCCTATCCTCTATCCTATCCTATCCTCTATCCTATCCTATCCTCTATCCTATCCTATCCTCTATCCTATCCTATCCTCTATCCTATCCTATCCTCTATCCTATCCTATCCTATCCTCTATCCTATCCTATCCTCTATCCTATCCTATCCTCTATCCTATCCTATCCTCTATCCTATCCTATCCTCTATCCTATCCTATCCTCTATCCTATCCTATCCTCTATCCTATCCTATCCTCTATCCTATCCTATCCTCTATCCTATCCTATCCTCTATCCTATCCAATACCCTATCCTATCCTCTATCCCATCCTATACTCAATCCTATCCTATACTGTATTATATCCTATCCTCTTTCCTATCCTCTATCATATCCTATCCTCTATCCTATTCTATCCTCTATCCTATCCTATCCTCTATCCTATCCAATACCCTATCCTATCCTCTATCCAATCCTATACTCAATCCTATCCTATACTGTATTATATCCTATCCTCTTTCCTATCCTCTATCATATCCTATCCTCTATCCTATTCTATCCTCTATCCTATCCTATCCTCTATCCTATCCTATCCTCTATCCTATCCTATCCTCTATCCTATCCTATCCACTATCACATCCTATCCTCTATCCTATCCTCTATCCTATCCTATCCTCTATCCTATCCTCTATCCTATCCTATCCTCTATCCTATCCTATTATCTATCCTATCCTATCCTCTATCCTATACTATCCTCAATCCTATCCTATCCTCTATCCTATCCTATCCTCTATCCTATCCTATATTCTCTACCCTATAATATCCTCTATCCTATCGTATCCTCTATCCTATAATATCCTCAATCCTATCCAATCCTCTATCCTATCCTCTGTCATATCCTCTATCCTATCCAATCCTCTATCCTATCCTATCCTCTATCCTATCGTATCCTCTATCCTGTCCCATCCTCTATCCTATCCCATCCTCTATCCTATCAAATCCTCTATCCTATAATATACTCTAGCCTATCCTATCCTCTATCCTATCCCACCGTTTGTCCTATCCTATCCTCTATCCTATCCTATCGCCTATCCTATAATATCCTCTATCCTATCCTATGCTCTATCCTATCCAATCCCCTATCCTATCTCAATCTTATCCTATAATCTATCCTATAATATCCTCTATCCTATCCAATCCTCTATCCTATATTCTATCCTATCCTCTATACTATCCTATGCTCTATCCTATCCAATCCCCTATCCTATCCTCAATCCTATCCTCTATCCTATCCTATCCTCTATCCTATCCTATCCTCTATCCTATCCTCTATCCTATCCTCTATCCTATCCTATCCTCTATCCTATCCTATCCTCTATCCTATCCTATCCTCTATCCTATCCTATCCTCTATCCTATCCTATCCTCTATCCTATCCTATCCTCTATCCTATCCTATCCTCTATTCTATCCTATCCTCTATCCTATCCTATCCTCTATCCTATCCTATCCTCTATCCTATCCAATACCCTATCCTATCCTCTATCCCATCCTATACTCAATCCTATCCTATACTGTATTATATCCTATCCTCTTTCCTATCCTCTATCATATCCTACCCTATATCCTATTCTATCCTCTATCCTATCCTATCCTCTATCCTATCCAATACCCTATCCTATCCTCTATCCAATCCTATACTCAATCCTATCCTATACTGTATTATATCCTATCCTCTTTCCTATCCTCTATCATATCCTATTCTCTATCCTATTCTATCCTCTATCCTATCCTATCCTCTATCCTATCCTATCCTCTATCCTATCCTATCCTCTATCCTATCCTTTCCTCTATCCTATCCTATCCTCTATCCTATCCTATCCTCTATCCTATTCTATCCTCTATCCTATCCTATCCTCTATCCTATCCTATCCTCTATCCTATCCTATCCTCTATCCTATCCTCTATCCTATCCTCTATCCTATCCTCTATCCTATCCTCTATCCTATCCTATCCTCTATCCTATCCTATCCTCTATCCTATCCTATCCTCTATCCTATCCTATCCTCTATCCTATCCTATCCTCTATCCTATCCTATCCTCTATCCTATCCTATCCTCTATCCTATCCTATCCTCTATCCTATCCTATCCTCTATCCTATCCTATCCTCTATCCTATCCTATCCTCTATCCTATCCTATCCTCTATCCTATCCTATCCTCTATCCTATCCTATCCTCTATCCTATCCTATCCTCTATCCTATCCTATCCTCTATCCTATCCTATCCTCTATCCTATCCTATCCTCTATCCTATCCTATCCTCTATCCTATCCTATCCTCTATCCTATCCTCTCCTCTATCCTATCCAATACCCTATCCTATCCTCTATCCCATCCTATACTCAATCCTATCCTATACTGTATTATATCCTATCCTCTTTCCTATCCTCTATCATATCCTATCCTCTATCCTATTCTATCCTCTATCCTATCCTATCCTCTATCCTATCCAATACCCTATCCTATCCTCTATCCAATCCTATACTCAATCCTATCCTATACTGTATTATATCCTATCCTCTTTCCTATCCCCTATCATATCCTATCCTCTATCCTATTCTATCCTCTATCCTATCCTATCCTCTATCCTATCCTATCCTCTATCCTATCCTATCCTCTATCCTATCCTATCCACTATCACATCCTATCCTCTATCCTATCCTCTATCCTATCCTATCCTCTATCCTATCCTCTATCCTATCCTATCCTCTATCCTATCCTATTATCTATCCTATCCTATCCTCTATCCTATACTATCCTCAATCCTATCCTATCCTCTATCCTATCCTATCCTCTATCCTATCCTATATTCTCTACCCTATAATATCCTCTATCCTATCGTATCCTCTATCCTATAATATCCTCAATCCTATCCAATCCTCTATCCTATTCTCTGTCATATCCTCTATCCTATCCAATCCTCTATCCTATCCTATCCTCTATCCTATCGTATCCTCTATCCTGTCCCATCCTCTATCCTATCCCATCCTCTATCCTATCAAATCCTCTATCCTATAATATACTCTAGCCTATCCTATCCTCTATCCTATCCCACCGTTTGTCCTATCCTATCCTCTATCCTATCCTATCGCCTATCCTATAATATCCTCTATCCTATCCTATGCTCTATCCTATCCAATCCCCTATCCTATCTCAATCTTATCCTATCCTCTATCCTATAATATCCTCTATCCTATCCAATCCTCTATCCTATATTCTATCCTATCCTCTATACTATCCTATGCTCTATCCTATCCAATCCCCTATCCTATCCTCAATCCTATCCTCTATCCTATCCTATCCTCTATCCTATCCTATGCTCTAGTCTATCCTATGGTCTATCCTATCCTATCCTCTATCCTATATTCTACCCTATCCTCTATCCTATCCTATCCTCAATCCTATCCTATCCTCTATCCTATCCCATCCCCTATCCTATCCTCTATCCTATCCTATCCTCTATCCTATCCTTTCCTCTATCCTATCCCATCCTCTATCCTATCCCATCCCCTATCATATCATCTATCCTATTCTATCCTCTATGCTATCCTCTCCTCTATCCTCTCGATTTAACTATCCTATCCTCTATCCTATCCTTTCCTCTATCCTATCCTATCCTCTATCCTATCCTCTATCCTATCCTATCCTCTATCCTATCCTATCCTCTATCCTATCCTCTATCCTATCCTCTATCCTATCCTATCCTCTATCCTATCCTATCCTCTATCCTATCCTATCCTCTATCCTATCCTATCCTCTATCCTATCCTATCCTCTATCCTATCCTATCCTCTATCCTATCCTATCCTCTATTCTATCCTATCCTCTATCCTATCCTATCCTCTATCCTATCCTATCCTCTATCCTATCCAATACCCTATCCTATCCTCTATCCCATCCTATACTCAATCCTATCCTATACTGTATTATATCCTATCCTCTTTCCTATCCTCTATCATATCCTACCCTATATCCTATTCTATCCTCTATCCTATCCTATCCTCTATCCTATCCAATACCCTATCCTATCCTCTATCCAATCCTATACTCAATCCTATCCTATACTGTATTATATCCTATCCTCTTTCCTATCCTCTATCATATCCTATTCTCTATCCTATTCTATCCTCTATCCTATCCTATCCTCTATCCTATCCTATCCTCTATCCTATCCTATCCTCTATCCTATCCTTTCCTCTATCCTATCCTATCCTCTATCCTATCCTATCCTCTATCCTATTCTATCCTCTATCCTATCCTATCCTCTATCCTATCCTATCCTCTATCCTATCCTCTATCCTATCCTCTATCCTATCCTCTATCCTATCCTCTATCCTATCCTATCCTCTATCCTATCCTATCCTCTATCCTATCCTATCCTCTATCCTATCCTATCCTCTATCCTATCCTATCCTCTATCCTATCCTATCCTCTATCCTATCCTATCCTCTATCCTATCCTATCCTCTATCCTATCCTATCCTCTATCCTATCCTATCCTCTATCCTATCCTATCCTCTATCCTATCCTATCCTCTATCCTATCCTATCCTCTATCCTATCCTATCCTCTATCCTATCCTATCCTCTATCCTATCCTATCCTCTATCCTATCCTATCCTCTATCCTATCCTATCCTCTATCCTATCCTATCCTCTATCCTATCCAATACCCTATCCTATCCTCTATCCCATCCTATACTCAATCCTATCCTATACTGTATTATATCCTATCCTCTTTCCTATCCTCTATCATATCCTATCCTCTATCCTATTCTATCCTCTATCCTATCCTATCCTCTATCCTATCCAATACCCTATCCTATCCTCTATCCAATCCTACACTCAATCCTATCCTATACTGTATTATATCCTATCCTCTTTCCTATCCTCTATCATATCCTATCCTCTATCCTATTCTATCCTCTATCCTATCCTATCCTCTATCCTATCCTATCCTCTATCCTATCCTATCCTCTATCCTATCCTATCCACTATCACATCCTATCCTCTATCCTATCCTCTATCCTATCCTATCCTCTATCCTATCCTCTATCCTATCCTATCCTCTATCCTATCCTATTATCTATCCTATCCTATCCTCTATCCTATACTATCCTCAATCCTATCCTATCCTCTATCCTATCCTATCCTCTATCCTATCCTATATTCTCTACCCTATAATATCCTCTATCCTATCGTATCCTCTATCCTATAATATCCTCAATCCTATCCAATCCTCTATCCTATCCTCTGTCATATCCTCTATCCTATCCAATCCTCTATCCTATCCTATCCTCTATCCTATCGTATCCTCTATCCTGTCCCATCCTCTATCCTATCCCATCCTCTATCCTATCAAATCCTCTATCCTATAATATACTCTAGCCTATCCTATCCTCTATCCTATCCCACCGTTTGTCCTATCCTATCCTCTATCCTATCCTATCGCCTATCCTATAATATCCTCTATCCTATCCTATGCTCTATCCTATCCAATCCCCTATCCTATCTCAATCTTATCCTATCCTCTATCCTATAATATCCTCTATCCTATCCAATCCTCTATCCTATATTCTATCCTATCCTCTATACTATCCTATGCTCTATCCTATCCAATCCCCTATCCTATCCTCAATCCTATCCTCTATCCTATCCTATCCTCTATCCTATCCTATGCTCTAGTCTATCCTATGGTCTATCCTATCCTATCCTCTATCCTATATTCTACCCTATCCTCTATCCTATCCTATCCTCAATCCTATCCTATCCTCTATCCTATCCCATCCCCTATCCTATCCTCTATCCTATCCTATCCTCTATCCTATCCTTTCCTCTATCCTATCCCATCCTCTATCCTATCCCATCCCCTATCATATCATCTATCCTATTCTATCCTCTATGCTATCCTCTCCTCTATCCTCTCGATTTAACTATCCTATCCTCTATCCTATCCTTTCCTCTATCCTATCCTATCCTCTATCCTATTATATCCACTTTCCTATCCTATCCTCTATCCTATTCTATCCTGTATACTATCCTATCCTCTATCCTATCATATCCTCTATCCTATCCTATTATCTATCCTATCGTATCCTCTATCCTATACTATCCTCTATCCTATCCTATCCTCTATCCTATCCTATCCTCTACTCTATAATATCCTCTATCCTATCCTATCCTCTATCCTATTCTATCCTCTATACTATCCTATCCTCTATCCTACCCTATCCTCTATCCTATCCTATCCTCTATCCTATCCTATCCTCTATCCTATCCTATCCTCTATCCTATCCTATCCTCTATCCTATCCTCTATCCTATCCTCTATCCTATCCTATCCTCTATCATATCCTATCCTCTATCCTATCCTCTATCCTATCCTATCCTCTATCATATCCTATCCTCTATCCTATCCTCTATCCTATCCTATTATCTATCCTATCCTATCCTCTATCCTATACTATCCTCTATCCTATCCTATCCTCTATCCTATACTATCCTCTATCCTATCCTATCCTCTATCCTATACTATCCTCTATCCTATCCTATCCTGTATCCTATCCTATCCTCTATCCTATCCTATCCTCTATCCTATCCTATCCTCTATCCTATCCTATCCTCTATCCTATCCTATATTCTCTACCCTATAATATCCTCTATCCTATCCTATCCTCTATCCTATCCTTTCCTCTATCCTATCGTATCCTCTATCCAATAATATCCTCAATCCTATCCAATCCTCTATCGTATCCTCTGTCATAACCTCTATCCTATCCAATCCTCTATCCTATCGTATCCTCTATCCTGTCCCATCCTCTATCCTATCCCATCCTCTATCCTATCAAATCCTCTATCCTATAATATCCTCTAGCCTATCATATCCTCTATCCTATCCTATCCTCTATCTTATCCTATCTTCAATCCTATCCTACCCTCTATCCTATCACATCCTCTTTCCTATCCTATCCTCTATCCTATCCTATCCTCTATCCTATCCTATCCTCAATCCTATCCTATCCTCTTTCCTATCCCATCCCCTATCCTATCCTCTATCCTATCCTTTCCTCTATCCTATCGTATCCTCTATCCTATAATATCCTCAATCCTATCCAATCCTCTATCCTATCCTCTGTCATATCCTCTATCCTATCCAATCCTCTATCCTATCCTATCCTCTATCCTATCGTATCCTCTATCCTGTCCCATCCTCTATCCTATCCCATCCTCTATCCTATCAAATCCTCTATCCTATAATATCCTCTAGCCTATCCTATCCTCTATCCTATCCCACCGTTTGTCCTATCCTATCCTCTATCCTATCCTATCGCCTATCCTATAATATCCTCTATCCTATCCTATGCTCTATCCTATCCAATCCCCTATCCTATCCTCAATCCTATCCTCTATCCTATCCTATCCTCTATCCTATCCTATGCTCTATCCTATCCAATCCCCTATCCTATCCTCAATCCTATCCTATCCTCTATCCTATCCTATCCTCTATCCTATCCTATCCTCTATCCTATCCTATCCTATCCTCTATCCTATCCTATCCTCTATCCTATTATATCCACTTTCCTATCCTATCCTCTATCCTATTCTATCCTCTATCCTATCCTATCCTCTATCCTATCCTATGCTCTATCCTATCCAATCCCCTATCCTATCCTCAATCCTATCATCTATCCTATCCTATCCTCTATCATATCCTATCCTCTTTCCTATCCTATCCTCTATCCTATTCTATCCTCTATCCTATCCTATCCTCTATCCTATCCTATCCTCTATGCTATAATATTCTCTATCCCATCCATTACTTTGTTCTATCCTCTATACTATCATCCATCCTATCCTATCCACTACCCTATCCTATCCTCTAACGAATCCTATCCTTTATCCTATCCTATCCTCTATCCTATCCTATTCTGTATCCTATCCTATCCTCTATCCTATCCTATCCTTTATCCTATCCTATCCTCAATCCTATCCTATCCTCTATAGTATCCTATCCTCTATCCTATCCTATCCTCTATCCTATCCTATCCTCTATCCTATCCTATCCTCTATCCTATCCTATCCTCTACCCTATCCTATCCTCTATCCTATCCTATCCTCTATCCTATCCTAGCATCTGTCCTATCCTATCCTCTATCCTATCCAATCCCCTATCCTATCCTCTATCCCATCCTATACTCAATCCTATCCTTTACTGTATTATATCCTATCCTCTTTCCTACCCTCTAACATATCGTATCCTCTATCCTATCATATCCTCTACCCTATCCTATCCTCTATCCTATCCTATCCTCTATCCTTCCCTATCCTCTATCCTATCCTATCCTCTATCCTATCCTATCCTTTATACTATCCTATCCTCTATCCTATCCTATCCTCTATCCTATCCTCTATCCTATCCTCTATCCTATCCTCTATCCTATCCTATCCTCTATCCTATCCTTTCCTCTATCCTATCCTATCCTCTATCCTATCCTATCCTCTATCCTATCCTATTATCTATCCTATCCTATCCTCTATCCTATACTATGCTCTATCCTATCCTATCCTCTATCCTATCCTATCCTCTATCCTATCCTATCCTCTATCCTATCATATCCTCTATCCTATCCTATCCTGTATGCTATAATATTCTCTATCCCATCCATTACTTTGTTCTATCCTCTATACTATCATCCATCCTATCCTATCCACTATCCTATCCTATCCTCTAACCAATCCTATCCTTTATCCTATCCTATCCTCTATCCTATCCTATTCTGTATCCTATCCTATCCTCTATCCTATCCTATCCTCTATCCTATCCAGTCCCCTATCCTATCCTCTATCCCATCCTATACTCAATCCTATCCTATACTGTATTATATCCTATCCTCTAACATATCGTATCCTCTATCCTATCCTATCCTCTATCCTATCCTTTCCTCTATCCTATCCTATCCTCTATCCTATCCCATCCCCTATCATATCATCTATGCTATTCTATCCTCTATGCTATCCTCTCCTCTATCCTCTATCCTATCCTATCCTCTATCCTATCCTATCCTCTATCCTATCCTATCCTCTATCCTATCCTATCCTCTATCCTATCCTATCCTCTAACCAATCCTATCCTTTATACTATCCTATCCTCTATCCTATCCTATTCTGTATCCTATCCTATCCTCTATCCTATCCTATCCTTTATCCTATCCTATCCTCAATCCTATCCTATCCTCTATCCTATCCTCTATCCTATCCTATCCTCTATCCTATCCTATCCTCTATCCTATCCTATTATCTATCCTATCCTATCCTCTATCCTATACTATCCTCAATCCTATCCTATCCTCTATCCTATCCTATATTCTCTACCCTATAATATCCTCTATCTTATCCTATCCTCTATCCTAACCTCTCCTCTATCCTATCCTATCCTCTATCCTATACTATGCTCTATCCTATCCTATCCTCTATCCTATCCTATCCTCTATCCTATCCTATCCTCTATCCTATCATATCCTCTATCCTCTCCTATCCTCTATCCTATCCTATCCTCTATCCTATCCTATCCTCTATCCTATCCTATCCACTATCCTATCCTATCCTCTATCCTATCCTCTATCCTATCCTATCCTCTATCCTATCCTATCCTCTATCCTATCCTATTATCTATCCTATCCTATCCTCTATCCTATACTATGCTCTATCCTATCCTATCCTATCCTCTATCCTATACTATCCTCTATCCTATCCTATCCTCTATCCTATCCTATCCTCTATCCTATCCTTTCCTCTATCCTATCCTATCCTCTATCCTATCCTATCCTCTATCCTATCCTATCCTATCCTCTATCCTATCCTATTGTCTATCCTATCCTATCCTCTATCCTATCCTATCCTCTATCCTATCCTATCCTCTATCCTATCCTATCCTGTATCCTATCCTATCCTCTATCCTATCCTCTATCCTATCCTCTATCCTATCCTCTATCCTATCCTATCCTCTATCCTATCCTATCCTCTATCCTATCCTATCCTCTATCCTATCCTATCCTCTATCCTATCCAATACCCTATCCTATCCTCTATCCCATCCTATACTCAATCCTATCCTATACTGTATTATATCCTATCCTCTTTCCTATCCTCTATCATATCCTATCCTCTATCCTATCCTATCCTCTATCCTATCGTATCCTCTATCCTATCCTATCCTCTATCCTATCCTATCCACTATCCTATCCTATCCTCTATCCTATCCTCTATCCTATCCTATCCTCTATCCAATCCTATCCTCTATCATATCCTATTATCTATCCTATCCTATCCTCTATCCTATACTATCCTCTATCCTATCCTATCCTCTATCCTATCCTATCCTCTATCCTATCCTATCCTCTATCCTATCCTATCCACTATCCTATCCAATCCTCTATCCTATCCTCTATCCTATCCTATCCTCTATCCTATCTTATCCTCTATCCTATCCTATTATATATCCTATCCTATCCTCTATCCTATACTATCCTCTATCCTATCCTATCCTCTATCCTATCCTGTCCTCTATCCTATCCTATCCTCTATCCTATCCTATCCTCTATGCTATAATATTCTCTATCCCATCCATTACTTTGTTCTATCCTCTATACTATCATCCATCCTATCCTATCCACTATCCTATCCTATCCTCTAACGAATCCTATCCTTTATCCTATCCTCTCCTCTATCCTATCCTATCCTCTATCCTATCCTATCCTCTATCCTATCCTATCCTCTATCCTATCCTATCCACTATCCTATCCTATCCTCTATCGTATCCTCTATCCTATCCTATCCTCTATGCTATAATATTTCCTATCCCATCCATTACTTTGTTCTATCCTCTATACTATCATCCATCCTATCCTATCCACTATCCTATCATATCCTCTAACCAATCCTATCCTTTATCCTATCCTATCCTCTATCCTATCCTATTCTGTATCCTATCCTATCCTCTATCCTATCCTATCCTCTATCCTATCCAATACCCTATCCTATCCTCTATCCCATCCTATACTCAATCCTATCCTATACTGTATTATATCCTATTATCTTTCCTATCCTCTATCATATCCTATCCTCTATCCTATCCTATCCTCTATCCTATCCTATCCACTATCCTATCCTATCCTCTATCCTATCCTCTATCCTATCCTCTATCCTATCCTATCCTCTATCCTATCCTATCCTCTATCATATCCTATTATCTATCCTATCCTATCCTCTGTCCTATACTATCCTGTATCCTATCCTATCCTCTATCCTATCCTATCCTCTATCCTATCCTATCCTCTATCCTATCCTATCCTCTATCATATCCTATTATCTATCCTATCCTATCCTCTATCCTATACTATCCTCTATCCTATCCTATCCTCTATCCTATCCTATCCTCTATCCTATCCTATCCTCTATCCTATCCTATCCTCTATGCTATAATATTCTCTATCCCATCCATTACTTTGTTCTATCCTCTATACTATCATCCATCCTATCCTATCCACTATCCTATCCTATCCTCTAACCAATCTTATCCTTTATCCTATCCAATCCTCTATCCTATCCTATCCTATCCTATCCTATCCTCTATCCTATCAAATCCTCTATCCTATAATATCCTCTAGCCTATCATATCCTCCATCCTATCCTATCCTCTATCCTATCAAATCCTCTATCCTATAATATCCTCTAGCCTATCATATCCTCCATCCTATCCTATCCTCTATCCTATCCTATCTTCAATCCTATCCTATCCTCTATCCTATCACATCCTCTATCCTATCCTATGCTCTATCCTATCCTATCCTCTATCCTATCCTATCCTCAATCCTACCCTATCCTCTTTCCTATCCCATCCCCAATCCTATCCTCTATCCTATCCTTTCCTCTATCCTATCGTATCCTCTATCCTATAATATCCTCAATCCTATCCAATCCTCTATCCTATCCTCTGTCATATCCTCTATCCTATCCAATCCTCTATCCTATCCTATCCTCTATCCTATCGTATCCTCTATCCTGTCCCATCCTCTATCCTATCCCATCCTCTATCCTATCAAATCCTCTATCATATAATATCCTCTAGCCTATCCTATCCTCTATCCTATCCCACCGTTTGTCCTATCCTATCCTCTATCCTATCCTATCGCCTATCCTATAATATCCTCTATCCTATCCTATGCTCTATCCTATCCAATCCCCTATCCTATCTCAATCTTATCCTATCCTCTATCCTATAATATCCTCTATCCTATCCAATCCTCTATCCTATCCTATCCTCTATCCTATCATATCCTCTTTCCTTTCCTATCCTCTATCCTATTCTATCCTCTATCCTATCCTATCCTCTATCCTATCCTATGCTCTATCCTATCCAATCCCCTATCCTATCCTCAATCCTATCCTCTATCCTATCCTATCCTCTATCCTATCCTATGCTCTAGTCTATCCTATGGTCTATCCTATCCTATCCTCTATCCTATATTCTATCCTATCCTCTATCCTATCCTATCCTCAATCCTATCCTATCCTCTATCCTATCCCATCCCCTATCCTATCCTCTATCCTATCCTATCCTCTATCCTATCCTTTCCTCTATCCTATCCCATCCTCTATCCTATCCCATCCCCTATCATATCATCTATCCTATTCTATCCTCTATGCTATCCTCTCCTCTATCCTCTCCATTTAACTATCCTATCCTCTATCCTATCCTTTCCTCTATCCTATCCTGTCCTCTATCCTATTATATCCACTTTCCTATCCTATCCTCTATCCTATTCTATCCTGTATACTATCCTATCCTCTATCCTATCATATCCTCTATCCTATCCTATTATCTATCCTATCGTATCCTCTATCCTATACTATCCTCTATCCTATCCTATCCTCTATCCTATCCTATCCACTATCCTATCCTATCCTCTACTCTATAATATCCTCTATCCTATCCTATCCTCTATCCTATTCTATCCTCTATACTATCCTATCCTCTATCCTATCCTATCATCTATCCTATCCTATTATCTATCCTATCCTATCCTCTATCCTATCCTATCCTCTATCCTATCCTATCCTCTATCCTATCCTATCCTCTATCCTATCCTATCCTCTATCCTATCCTATCCTTTCCTCTATCCTATCCTATCCTCTATCCAATCCTATCCTCTATCCTATCCTATCCTCTATCCTATCCTATCCTCTATCCTATTCTATCCTCTATACTATCCTATCCTCTATCCTATCCTATCATCTATCCTACCCTATCCTCTATCCTATCGTCTATCCTATCCTCTATCCTATCCTCTATCCTATCCTATCCTCTATCCTATCCTATCCTCTATCCTATCCTATCCTCTATCCTATCGTATCCTCTATCCTATAATATCCTCAATCCTATCCAATCCTCTATCCTATCCTCTGTCATATCCTCTATCCTATCCAATCCTCTATCCTATCCTATCCTCTATCCTATCGTATCCTCTATCCTGTCCCATCCTCTATCCTATCCCATCCTCTATCCTATCAAATCCTCTATCCTATAATATACTCTAGCCTATCCTATCCTCTATCCTATCCCACCGTTTGTCCTATCCTATCCTCTATCCTATCCTATCGCCTATCCTATAATATCCTCTATCCTATCCTATGCTCTATCCTATCCAATCCCCTATCCTATCTCAATCTTATCCTATCCTCTATCCTATAATATCCTCTATCCTATCCAATCCTCTATCCTATATTCTATCCTATCCTCTATACTATCCTATGCTCTATCCTATCCAATCCCCTATCCTATCCTCAATCCTATCCTCTATCCTATCCTATCCTCTATCCTATCCTATGCTCTAGTCTATCCTATGGTCTATCCTATCCTATCCTCTATCCTATATTCTACCCTATCCTCTATCCTATCCTATCCTCAATCCTATCCTATCCTCTATCCTATCCCATCCCCTATCCTATACTCTATCCTATCCTATCCTCTATCCTATCCCATCCTCTATCCTATCCCATCCCCTATCATATCATCTATCCTATTCTATCCTCTATGCTATCCTCTCCTCTATCCTCTCGATTTAACTATCCTATCCTCTATCCTATCCTTTCCTCTATCCTATCCTATCCTCTATCCTATTATATCCACTTTCCTATCCTATCCTCTATCCTATTCTATCCTGTATACTATCCTATCCTCTATCCTATCATATCCTCTATCCTATCCTATTATCTATCCTATCGTATCCTCTATCCTATACTATCCTCTATCCTATCCTATCCTCTATCCTATCCTATCCTCTATCCTATCCTTTCCTCTATCCTATCGTATCCTCTATCCAATAATATCCTCAATCCTATCCAATCCTCTATCGTATCCTCTGTCATAACCTCTATCCTATCCAATCCTCTATCCTATCGTATCCTCTATCCTGTCCCATCCTCTATCCTATCCCATCCTCTATCCTATCAAATCCTCTATCCTATAATATCCTCTAGCCTATCATATCCTCTATCCTATCCTATCCTCTATCTTATCCTATCTTCAATCCTATCCTATCCTCTATCCTATCACATACTCTTTCCTATCCTATCCTCTATCCTATCCTATCCTCTATCCTATCCTATCCTCAATCCTATCCTATCCTCTTTCCTATCCCATCCCCTATCCTATCCTCTATCCTATCCTTTCCTCTATCCTATCGTATCCTCTATCCTATAATATCCTCAATCCTATCCAATCCTCTATCCTATCCTCTGTCATATCCTCTATCCTATCCAATCCTCTATCCTATCCTATCCTCTATCCTATCGTATCCTCTATCCTGTCCCATCCTCTATCCTATCCCATCCTCTATCCTATCAAATCCTCTATCCTATAATATCCTCTAGCCTATCCTATCCTCTATCCTATCCCACCGTTTGTCCTATCCTATCCTCTATCCTATCCTATCGCCTATCCTATAATATCCTCTATCCTATCCTATGCTCTATCCTATCCAATCCCCTATCCTATCCTCAATCCTATCCTCTATCCTATCCTATCCTCTATCCTATCCTATGCTCTATCCTATCCAATCCCCTATCCTATCCTCAATCCTATCCTATCCTCTATCCTATCCTATCCTCTATCCTATCCTATCCTCTATCCTATCCTATCCTATCCTCTATCCTATCCTATCCTCTATCCTATTATATCCACTTTCCTATCCTATCCTCTATCCTATTCTATCCTCTATCCTATCCTATCCTCTATCCTATCCTATGCTCTATCCTATCCAATCCCCTATCCTATCCTCAATCCTATCATCTATCCTATCCTATCCTCTATCATATCCTATCCTCTTTCCTATCCTATCCTCTATCCTATTCTATCCTCTATCCTATCCTATCCTCTATCCTATCCTATCCTCTATCCTATCCTATCCTCTATCCTATCCTATCCTCTATGCTATAATATTCTCTATCCCATCCATTACTTTGTTCTATCCTCTATACTATCATCCATCCTATCCTATCCACTACCCTATCCTATCCTCTAACGAATCCTATCCTTTATCCTATCCTATCCTCTATCCTATCCTATTCTGTATCCTATCCTATCCTCTATCCTATCCTATCCTTTATCCTATCCTATCCTCAATCCTATCCTATCCTCTATAGTATCCTATCCTCTATCCTATCCTATCCTCTATCCTATCCTATCCTCTATCCTATCCTATCCTCTATCCTATCCTATCCTCTACCCTATCCTATCCTCTATCCTATCCTATCCTCTATCCTATCCTAGCATCTGTCCTATCCTATCCTCTATCCTATCCAATCCCCTATCCTATCCTCTATCCCATCCTATACTCAATCCTATCCTTTACTGTATTATATCCTATCCTCTTTCCTACCCTCTAACATATCGTATCCTCTATCCTATCATATCCTCTACCCTATCCTATCCTCTATCCTATCCTATCCTCTATCCTTCCCTATCCTCTATCCTATCCTATCCTCTATCCTATCCTATCCTTTATACTATCCTATCCTCTATCCTATCCTATCCTCTATCCTATCCTCTATCCTATCCTCTATCCTATCCTCTATCCTATCCTATCCTCTATCCTATCCTTCCCTCTATCCTATCCTATCCTCTATCCTATCCTATCCTCTATCCTATCCTATTATCTATCCTATCCTATCCTCTATCCTATACTATGCTCTATCCTATCCTATCCTCTATCCTATCCTATCCTCTATCCTATCCTATCCTCTATCCTATCATATCCTCTATCCTATCCTATCCTGTATGCTATAATATTCTCTATCCCATCCATTACTTTGTTCTATCCTCTATACTATCATCCATCCTATCCTATCCACTATCCTATCCTATCCTCTAACCAATCCTATCCTTTATCCTATCCTATCCTCTATCCTATCCTATTCTGTATCCTATCCTATCCTCTATCCTATCCTATCCTCTATCCTATCCAGTCCCCTATCCTATCCTCTATCCCATCCTATACTCAATCCTATCCTATACTGTATTATATCCTATCCTCTAACATATCGTATCCTCTATCCTATCCTATCCTCTATCCTATCCTTTCCTCTATCCTATCCTATCCTCTATCCTATCCCATCCCCTATCATATCATCTATGCTATTCTATCCTCTATGCTATCCTCTCCTCTATCCTCTATCCTATCCTATCCTCTATCCTATCCTATCCTCTATCCTATCCTATCCTCTATCCTATCCTATCCTCTATCCTATCCTATCCTCTATCCTATCCTATCCTCTAACCAATCCTATCCTTTATACTATCCTATCCTCTATCCTATCCTATTCTGTATCCTATCCTATCCTCTATCCTATCCTATCCTTTATCCTATCCTATCCTCAATCCTATCCTATCCTCTATCCTATCCTCTATCCTATCCTATCCTCTATCCTATCCTATCCTCTATCCTATCCTATTATCTATCCTATCCTATCCTCTATCCTATACTATCCTCAATCCTATCCTATCCTCTATCCTATCCTATATTCTCTACCCTATAATATCCTCTATCTTATCCTATCCTCTATCCTAACCTCTCCTCTATCCTATCCTATCCTCTATCCTATACTATGCTCTATCCTATCCTATCCTCTATCCTATCCTATCCTCTATCCTATCCTATCCTCTATCCTATCATATCCTCTATCCTCTCCTATCCTCTATCCTATCCTATCCTCTATCCTATCCTATCCTCTATCCTATCCTATCCACTATCCTATCCTATCCTCTATCCTATCCTCTATCCTATCCTATCCTCTATCCTATCCTATCCTCTATCCTATCCTATTATCTATCCTATCCTATCCTCTATCCTATACTATGCTCTATCCTATCCTATCCTATCCTCTATCCTATACTATCCTCTATCCTATCCTATCCTCTATCCTATCCTATCCTCTATCCTATCCTTTCCTCTATCCTATCCTATCCTCTATCCTATCCTATCCTCTATCCTATCCTATCCTATCCTCTATCCTATCCTATTGTCTATCCTATCCTATCCTCTATCCTATCCTATCCTCTATCCTATCCTATCCTCTATCCTATCCTATCCTGTATCCTATCCTATCCTCTATCCTATCCTCTATCCTATCCTCTATCCTATCCTCTATCCTATCCTATCCTCTATCCTATCCTATCCTCTATCCTATCCTATCCTCTATCCTATCCTATCCTCTATCCTATCCAATACCCTATCCTATCCTCTATCCCATCCTATACTCAATCCTATCCTATACTGTATTATATCCTATCCTCTTTCCTATCCTCTATCATATCCTATCCTCTATCCTATCCTATCCTCTATCCTATCGTATCCTCTATCCTATCCTATCCTCTATCCTATCCTATCCACTATCCTATCCTATCCTCTATCCTATCCTCTATCCTATCCTATCCTCTATCCAATCCTATCCTCTATCATATCCTATTATCTATCCTATCCTATCCTCTATCCTATACTATCCTCTATCCTATCCTATCCTCTATCCTATCCTATCCTCTATCCTATCCTATCCTCTATCCTATCCTATCCACTATCCTATCCAATCCTCTATCCTATCCTCTATCCTATCCTATCCTCTATCCTATCTTATCCTCTATCCTATCCTATTATATATCCTATCCTATCCTCTATCCTATACTATCCTCTATCCTATCCTATCCTCTATCCTATCCTGTCCTCTATCCTATCCTATCCTCTATCCTATCCTATCCTCTATGCTATAATATTCTCTATCCCATCCATTACTTTGTTCTATCCTCTATACTATCATCCATCCTATCCTATCCACTATCCTATCCTATCCTCTAACGAATCCTATCCTTTATCCTATCCTCTCCTCTATCCTATCCTATCCTCTATCCTATCCTATCCTCTATCCTATCCTATCCTCTATCCTATCCTATCCACTATCCTATCCTATCCTCTATCGTATCCTCTATCCTATCCTATCCTCTATGCTATAATATTCCCTATCCCATCCATTACTTTGTTCTATCCTCTATACTATCATCCATCCTATCCTATCCACTATCCTATCATATCCTCTAACCAATCCTATCCTTTATCCTATCCTATCCTCTATCCTATCCTATTCTGTATCCTATCCTATCCTCTATCCTATCCTATCCTCTATCCTATCCAATACCCTATCCTATCCTCTATCCCATCCTATACTCAATCCTATCCTATACTGTATTATATCCTATTATCTTTCCTATCCTCTATCATATCCTATCCTCTATCCTATCCTATCCTCTATCCTATCCTATCCACTATCCTATCCTATCCTCTATCCTATCCTCTATCCTATCCTCTATCCTATCCTATCCTCTATCCTATCCTATCCTCTATCCTATCCTATCCTCTATCATATCCTATTATCTATCCTATCCTATCCTCTATCCTATACTATCCTGTATCCTATCCTATCCTCTATCCTATCCTATCTTCAATCCTATCCTATCCTCTATCCTATCACATCCTCTATCCTATCCTATCCTCTATCCTATCCTATCCTCTATCCTATCCTATCCTCAATCCTACCCTATCCTCTTTCCTATCCCATCCCCAATCCTATCCTCTATCCTATCCTTTCCTCTATCCTATCGTATCCTCTATCCTATAATATCCTCAATCCTATCCAATCCTCTATCCTATCCTCTGTCATATCCTCTATCCTATCCAATCCTCTATCCTATCCTATCCTCTATCCTATCGTATCCTCTATCCTGTCCCATCCTCTATCCTATCCCATCCTCTATCCTATCAAATCCTCTATCATATAATATCCTCTAGCCTATCCTATCCTCTATCCTATCCCACCGTTTGTCCTATCCTATCCTCTATCCTATCCTATCGCCTATCCTATAATATCCTCTATCCTATCCTATGCTCTATCCTATCCAAT
This sequence comes from Halictus rubicundus, assembly GCF_050948215.1. Taxonomy (NCBI): domain Eukaryota; kingdom Metazoa; phylum Arthropoda; class Insecta; order Hymenoptera; family Halictidae; genus Halictus; species Halictus rubicundus. The sequence goes on from NW_027488623.1 coordinate 905,157, forward strand.
CCCCTATCCTATCTCAATCTTATCCTATCCTCTATCCTATAATATCCTCTATCCTATCCAATCCTCTATCCTATCCTATCCTCTATCCTATCATATCCTCTTTCCTTTCCTATCCTCTATCCTATTCTATCCTCTATCCTATCCTATCCTCTATCCTATCCTATGCTCTATCCTATCCAATCCCCTATCCTATCCTCAATCCTATCCTCTATCCTATCCTATCCTCTATCCTATCCTATGCTCTAGTCTATCCTATGGTCTATCCTATCCTATCCTCTATCCTATATTCTATCCTATCCTCTATCCTATCCTATCCTCAATCCTATCCTATCCTCTATCCTATCCCATCCCCTATCCTATCCTCTATCCTATCCTATCCTCTATCCTATCCTTTCCTCTATCCTATCCCATCCTCTATCCTATCCCATCCCCTATCATATCATCTATCCTATTCTATCCTCTATGCTATCCTCTCCTCTATCCTCTCCATTTAACTATCCTATCCTCTATCCTATCCTTTCCTCTATCCTATCCTGTCCTCTATCCTATTATATCCACTTTCCTATCCTATCCTCTATCCTATTCTATCCTGTATACTATCCTATCCTCTATCCTATCATATCCTCTATCCTATCCTATTATCTATCCTATCGTATCCTCTATCCTATACTATCCTCTATCCTATCCTATCCTCTATCCTATCCTATCCACTATCCTATCCTATCCTCTACTCTATAATATCCTCTATCCTATCCTATCCTCTATCCTATTCTATCCTCTATACTATCCTATCCTCTATCCTATCCTATCATCTATCCTATCCTATTATCTATCCTATCCTATCCTCTATCCTATCCTATCCTCTATCCTATCCTATCCTCTATCCTATCCTATCCTCTATCCTATCCTATCCTCTATCCTATCCTATCCTCTATCCTATTCTATCCTCTATACTATCCTATCCTCTATCCTATCCTATCATCTATCCTACCCTATCCTCTATCCTATCGTCTATCCTATCCTCTATCCTATCCTCTATCCTATCCTATCCTTTCCTCTATCCTATCCTATCCTCTATCCTATCCTATCCTCTATCCTATCCTATCCTCTATCCTATTCTATCCTCTATACTATCCTATCCTCTATCCTATCCTATCATCTATCCTACCCTATCCTCTATCCTATCGTCTATCCTATCCTCTATCCTATCCTCTATCCTATCCTATCCTCTATCCTATCCTATCCTCTATCCTATCCTATCCTCTATCCTATCCTATCCTCTATCCTATCCTATCCTCTATCCTATCCTATCCTCTATCCTATCCTATCCTCTATCCTATCCTATCCTTTCCTCTATCCTATCCTATCCTCTATCCTATCCTATCCTCTATCCTATCCTATCCACTATACTATCCTATCCTCTATCCTATCCTCTATCCTATCCTCTATCCTATCCTATCCTCTATCATATCCTATTATCTATCCTATCCTTTCCTCTATCCTATACTATCCTCTATCCTAACCTATCCTCTATCCTATCCTATCCTCTATCCTATCCTATCCTCTATCCTATCCTATCCCCTATCCTATCCTCTATCCTATCCTATCCTCTATCATATCCTATCCTCTATCCTATCCTCTATCCTATCCTATCCTATCCTCTATCCTATCCTATTATCTATCCTATCCTATCCTCTATCCTATCCTATCCTCTATGCTATAATATTCTCTATCCCATCCATTACTTTGTTCTATCCTCTATACTATCATCCATCCTATCCTATCCACTATCCTATCCTATCCTCTAACCAAATCCTATCCTTTATCCTATCCTATCTTCTATCCTATCCTATTCTGTATCCTATCCTATCCTCTATCCTATCCTATCGTTTATCCTATCCTATCCTCAATCCTATCCTATCCTCTATCCTATCCTCTATCCTATCCTATCCTCTATCCTATCCTATCCTCTATCCTATCCAATACCCTATCCTATCCTCTATCCCATCCTATACTCAATCCTATCCTATACTGTATTATATCCTATCCTCTTTCCTATCCTCTATCATATCCTATCCTCTATCCTATCCTATCCTCTATCCTATCCTATCCTCTATCCTATCCTATCCTCTATCCTATCCTATCCACTATCCTATCCTATCCACTATCCTATCCTATCCTCTATCCTATCCTCTATCCTATCCTATCCTCTATCCTATCCTATCCTCTATCATATCCTATTATCTATCCTATCCTATCCTCTATCCTATACTATCCTGTATCCTACCCTATCCTCTATCCTATCCTATCCTCTATCCTATCCTATCCTCTATCCTATCCTATCCTCTATCATATCCTATTATCTATCCTATCCTATCCTCTATCCTATCCAATCCTCTATCCTATCCTCTATCCTATACTATCCTCTATCCTATCCTATCCTCTATCCTATCCTATTATATATCCTATCCTATCCTCTATCCTATACTATCCTCTATCCTATCCTATCCTCTATCCTATCCTGTCCTCTATCCTATCCTATCCTCTATCCTACCCTATCCTCTATCCTATCCTATTCTGTATCCTATCCTCTATCCTATCCTATCCTCTATCCTATCCTATGCTCTATCCTATCCAATCCCCTATCCTATCCTCAATCCTATCCTCTATCCTATCCTATCCTCTATCCTATCCTATGCTCTAGTCTATCCTATGGTCTATCCTATCCTATCCTCTATCCTATATTCTATCCTATCCTCTATCCTATCCTATCCTCAATCCTATCCTATCCTCTATCCTATCCCATCCCCTATCCTATCCTCTATCCTATCCTATCCTCTATCCTATCCTTTCCTCTATCCTATCCCATCCTCTATCCTATCCCATCCCCTATCATATCATCTATCCTATTCTATCCTCTATGCTATCCTCTCCTCTATCCTCTCCATTTAACTATCCTATCCTCTATCCTATCCTTTCCTCTATCCTATCCTGTCCTCTATCCTATTATATCCACTTTCCTATCCTATCCTCTATCCTATTCTATCCTGTATACTATCCTATCCTCTATCCTATCATATCCTCTATCCTATCCTATTATCTATCCTATCGTATCCTCTATCCTATACTATCCTCTATCCTATCCTATCCTCTATCCTATCCTATCCACTATCCTATCCTATCCTCTACTCTATAATATCCTCTATCCTATCCTATCCTCTATCCTATTCTATCCTCTATACTATCCTATCCTCTATCCTATCCTATCATCTATCCTATCCTATTATCTATCCTATCCTATCCTCTATCCTATCCTATCCTCTATCCTATCCTATCCTCTATCCTATCCTATCCTCTATCCTATCCTATCCTTTCCTCTATCCTATCCTATCCTCTATCCTATCCTATCCTCTATCCTATCCTATCCTCTATCCTATCCTATCCTCTATCCTATACTATCCTGTATCCTATCCTATCCTCTATCCTATCCTATCCTCTATCCTATCCTATCCTCTATCCTATCCTATCCTCTATCATATCCTATTATCTATCCTATCCTATCCTCTATCCTATCCAATCCTCTATCCTATCCTCTATCCTATACTATCCTCTATCCTATCCTATCCTCTATCCTATCCTATTATATATCCTATCCTATCCTCTATCCTATACTATCCTCTATCCTATCCTATCCTCTATCCTATCCTGTCCTCTATCCTATCCTATCCTCTATCCTACCCTATCCTCTATCCTATCCTATCCTCTATCCTATCCTATCCTCTATCCTATCCTATCCTCTATCCTATCCTATCCTCTATCCTATCCTATCCTCTATCCTATCCTATCCTCTATCCTATCCTATCCTCTATCCTATCCTATCCTCTATCCTATCCTATCCTCTATCCTATCCTATCCTCTATCCTATCCTATCCTCTATCCTATCCTATCCTCTATCCTATCCTATCCTCTATCCTATCCTATCCTCTATCCTATCCTATCCTCTATCCTATCCTATCCTCTATCCTATCCTATCCTCTATCCTATCCTATCCTCTATCCTATCCTATCCTCTATCCTATCCAATACCCTATCCTATCCTCTATCCCATCCTATACTCAATCCTATCCTATACTGTATTATATCCTATCCTCTTTCCTATCCTCTATCATATCCTATCCTCTATCCTATCCTATCCTCTATCCTATCCTATCCTCTATCCTATCCTATCCTCTATCATATCCTATTATCTATCCTATCCTATCCTCTATCCTATCCTATCCTCTATCATATCCTATTATCTATCCTATCCTATCCTCTATCCTATACTATCCTCTATCCTATCCTATCCTCTATCCTATCCTATCCTCTATCCTATCCTATCCTCTATCTTATCCTATCCTCTATGCTATAATATTCTCTATCCCATCCATTACTTTGTTCTATCCTCTATACTATCATCCATCCTATCCTATCCACTATCCTATCCTATCCTCTAATCAATCCTATCCTTTATCCTATCCTATCCTCTATCCTATCCTATCCTATCCTATCCTATCCTATCCTCTATCCTATCAAATCCTCTATCCTATAATATCCTCTAGCCTATCCTATCCTCTATCCTATCCTATCCTCTATCCTATCCTATCCTCTATCCTATCCTATCCTATCCTCTATCCTATCCTATCCTCTATCCTATCCTATCCTCTATCCTATCGTCTATCCTATCCTCTATCCTATCCTCTATCCTATCCTATCCTCTATCATATCCTATCCTCTATCCTATCCTCTATCCTATCCTATCCTATCCTCTATCCTATCCTATTATCTATCCTATCCTATCCTCTATCCTATACTATCCTCTATCCTATCCTATCCTCTATCCTATACTATCCTCTATCCTATCCTATCCTCTATGCTATAATATTCTCTATCCCATCCATTACTTTGTTCTATCCTCTATACTATCATCCATCCTATGCTATCCACTATCCTATCCTATCCTCTAACCAATCCTATCCTTTATCCTATCCTATCCTCTATCCTATCCTATTCTGTATCCTATCCTATCCTCTATCCTATCCTATCCTTTATCCTATCCTATCCTCAATCCTATCCTATCCTCTATCCTATCCTCTATCCTATCCTGTCCTCTATCCTATCCTATCCTCTATCCTATCCTATCCTCTATCATATCCTATTATCTATCCTATCCTATCCTCTATCCTATCCTATCCACTATCCTATCCTATCCTCTATCCTATCCTCTATCCTATCCTCTATCCTATCCTCTATCCTATCCTATCCTCTATCATATCCTATTATCTATCCTATCCTATCCTCTATCCTATACTATCCTCTATCCTAACCTATCCTCTATCCTATCCTATCCTCTATCCTATCCTATCCTCTATCCTATCCTATCCTCTATGCTATAATATTCTCTATCCCATCCATTACTTTGTTCTATCCTCTATACTATCATCCATCCTATCCTATCCACTATCCTATCCTATCCTCTAACCAATCCTATCCTTTATCCTATCCTATCCTCTATCCTATCCTATTCTGTATCCTATCCTATCCTCTATCCTATCCTATCCTTTATCCTACCCTATCCTCAATCCTATCCTATCATCTATCCTATCCTCTATCCTATCCTATCCTCTATCCTATCCTATCCTCTATCCTATCCTTTCCTCTATCCTATCCTATCCTCTATCCTATCCTATCCTCTATCCTATCCTATCCTCTATCCTATCCTATCCTCTATCCTATCCTATCCTCTATCCTATCCTATCCTCTATGCTATAATATTCTCTATCCCATCCGTTACTTTGTTCTATCCTCTATACTATCATCCATTCTATCCTATCCACTATCCTATCCTATCCTCTAACCAATCCTATCCTTTATCCTATCCTATCCTCTATCCTATCCTATTCTGTATCCTATCCTATCCTCTATCCTATCCTATCCTCTATCCTATCCAATACCCTATCCTATCCTCTAT